>NW_027138157.1:0-238168 GCF_001642395.1 Nematocida displodere | reverse complement strand
GGCACTTTATTTCATTCTAGAACCATTTCCCGCCCTCTAAACTATAAATAGAGAATGTTTTTACACTTCAGGAGCAAAACAAAAACAAAGCAAAGTAGAGGAGCGGCTTGCAAAGAGTGTCTCGGAAAACAAGCTGTGCTGATGCGTCCTCGCATGCACCAGTGCACACTAGCGGAAGGCCTATTAACAGCAGAGGCTGCAGCCTGTCCCTAGATCAATGTCCCGAAATCAAGGATGAAGCTCCTGAGGGGGTATGATCCTCCTCCACACTAGCCCAAACAGCCACCCAAGCCCAGACTCGCGGGCCCAATCTCCTAATGAAGCGCCTGGTGCTTCGCAGCTACATCCCAGTATGTGTGTACGTATTAGGGGTGCATGCTTAATGTTATATTATTAGTTCTCTTCAAGCAACAATAAAACTTATAGACAAGTGGTGGTGGTAGTGGAAACTTCAAATTCTGCTTTTATTTTGGCCTAAGAGGATTATTCACAGGAAGATATTGCAGATAGGTTTTGTTAGTTCGGGTGGAGCAAAAGAGTAATTATTGGCTTGCAGGATACTTAGGCCACGGACTGTTCATCGGCAATCGCAATGTTTATTAGAATACAGGCCACCGAATGACACTCTGGGGATTCGGGCAAGGGGGTTTTGACTTATTTTTTCCCTAAAAATATTTTATAACAGTTATTTCTACCCGAACAAATTTTTTTCTGAATATGGATCACAGTTCTAGATTAACAGACACACAAAACAAAAAGGATGAAGAGACTCATACTGATTCCTCTACACAAACAGAAGAGAGCCCACCACAGACACCAGACGAATTAGAACAGCGCCTGCAGCCACAATTAGCTCACCTTAGGGCGATTCACAAGAACAGCCCGTCCTTAGCAGTAGACAACAACGTTAGGTATGATAGTGTTAGTAACGATAGTGAATATTTGTTTTCAAGAATCCTAACGAGTGATATATCAAGGGGCTCTGGGGTAGAAAGAACTGCCGACAGAGCAACCCAACACCCTCCCCGAACTAATCCGAAGGAAAACTCTATCAATGATCACCGGCCACTGAGCATGGCCAGCGCTATTGCATGGACTATCATTTACTCCATTCCCGGATACATGCTTAGCATTCCCATTTATTTATGCATTAAAAACCATCTCATGCATATCAGCATTGGAGACATCATCAAAGACCTTTTGCGTGGTGTTATCGGGGATATATCAATCATTGAACGAAAGCCCACGTTTTTGTTGGGTAAGATGATCTTTGGAGGGGGGTTTTCTTGGTATACTCATTTTGGTTCTGCCTGGGAGTGTCTGAGTATCCTTTGGTTAGAAGAGCACTCCCCTTTAAAACCCGTTTTACCATGAGCACCCGTTTAGTGCTATTAAGTATCAACGCGGCCATCCTCTACACCCTTAGCCTGGCAATCAGGGAGAACCAAAGAGCCGAAATACTCGCCTATTTCATCCAGAATGGCTATATGCCCATCATTCTACTTACGACTTATGGAATCATGATTTTATCCTATGCTCTGACGGTAAAAGATTGTCTGACTACGCCAGAAACAGAGCACCAGGACTCTGCACTCACCAACTCCGTGGGTATGTCGATTTTCTATCTAGGGTTAGCTCTTTCTCTGCTGCTAGTTCTCTGTGGAGATGTTTTCATGAAGATAAACATGGACCAGCTGGTTTAAGCAGCTACAATCTAATAAACCATCCTATATATTCATCCCCGGCTTTGCATACCCGAGCAATCAAACTAGGTTCTGTTTCATTTAGCTAGGGAAAACAACCGGGATCCTATCTGCCCCCGTTCTTTAAGTAGTGAATGAAACCCACCAATAAAGACAATAAAACTATTTATATGGCCGTGTCTATTTTTTTTAATGTATAGCGCGATACAGAAAAACAGACGACTGGCTGCTTCACCAATTGTGTGCAAAGGGAAATTCACTGACAAAGCATGCATTCCAGTAGCCCTTGTGATAATCGGGATGCTGTGTTTTTTGGCTCTAAATGGAATAGATCATAAGCTTTTCTCTACACATATTACAAATACCAATTCCGAACAAAAGCTTTGGCCATATGTGTTCGAACACATAGGAATGCCGATATTCTCAGCTGTAACCGCGATAACAATCGCATCCATTGGGATCATCTTCTTCCCAATGGCGCTAACACACGTATCCTACTGGCTACTAATGCTAGCGCAGGGTTTTGGAATCTTGAGTCTGCCATTCACTATAGGGGAGAATGCTTCTGGACCGTCGATGATCTTTAGAGCCATATTTCTAGGGATTTCTCTGGCCACCACCATTTTCCTCTACATTTGGAACTTTAAGTACATTCGAGCAATGTGTGTGATTCTCAGCCATTTGGGGTCGGTGCTGGTAGCTAACGTCTATGCCATGCTTATATTTGGAGTCTTTTCTTTAGCAGGTTTCTCTGCTTTGCTGGGCCTGTTATTTCTAGAAAAGAGGTCAAGCCTCACACAAAACACCATGTTTGGGATGGGAATGTCTGCAGCTTGTCTACTTGGGGGATTCTACTGCATTATTGTCCTGCACGCTAGCAAAGTATACTTTGCTAGGGTTTTCTACAAGGATCTAGAAAACAAAGCGCTTAGCAAGAAGGAGTCAGTGGCGCGGTCAGCAATGAAAAGAACTCTTTTGTCCTCGGGAACCATCTTCCTTGCGTCAATTCTTTCGTGGATCGTTTTCCTAGCTAGACACTACGCAAGACGACAGTTAGAGCAACAAATTAATAACAGCAGAAATCAAAATGCGACATTCCATATCGTGATAGGAATGGTTATTATGTTCATCATAACGTTTATTCTTCACCTTCTTGATATAACATTGGATATGGTCAACCAGTACACCCTGGTCTACAACGCCCTCTACGGAGACGCCTATGTCAAGTCAATGAAAAACGCGTGGGAGGCCCAGAAAAGCGGGCTGCCCCTGCAGCTGAGATCGTACTCTATAGTACTTATTGTTCCGAGCACGCTCTCTCTTATCGCCTCTATCGTTGGGCAGACGCTGTATCAAAGCGTCCAGACCGGAACATACACAGTGGTGCCCACCTTCTCTCTTCATACATTCGCTTGGGCAATTCCACCAGTCCTTGTCTTTTTCGGAAGTCTAACCTCAATGTTCATCGCCTTTGAGTACATCTACATAGCGCACTATGGCCTACTAACAACCGGCTGCCCCAAGTTGATCATTGACTTTGAAAAAAAGCTCCCAGCGTAAAGATGATGAATAAAGACCTAGCCAATTGTAACTTACCCTTACAGCACATACCAACCCACCCAGACGTAAATAGTCTTATTGTTCCGCCTAAGGTTATAATTTAATTTTTTGTTTGTTAGGGTAGTCCATGAACGACATAGAATACCAGCTGAAGTTTCTGCTAAACTCGATGTCTTTATCGGTAGACAAAACCAAGGTGTCTGATAACGTCAAAATGGAATCACTTCTCTTCCTCAAAAAATACAAGAATCAGAAAATGATCTATGGCTTTGTTCATCCCAAAAGAGCGGCGCCCATGGCAACGCCAGTGTTTGGGGTTCCAATTGATGACACCATGGTCCACCACAAGGTTCTCTACTGCCAGATTGCCATTGGAACACCTCTGTTCACCTCGGAAGAGTATGCTATGAACTGCAAAACGCCCCGGGGGTACGACTCGTTCATTATTGGAAACAGCAACACACCGATTGAAGGAGTCATTGCAGAAGTGAAGAAAAGCCAAACATTCGCGGGGTACAGCTACATTGTTCCAGATAGCAGCAGAGTGCTTGTTCTTGCCGAGGTAGAGTTCACGTATGACAAAGAACTTGAGGAGCGGTGCAAGAACAGCGACACCTGCGAGTTCTGCAACGCCAAGCCAGCAGTCTCGTTCTGTTTGGCAGAGCGCGCCTCCTTCTGCGGCGATTGCGACAATCTTTTCCATGCCAACCAGTTCACCCAAAGACATGACCGGTACTATTTCAACGAAGTTGGCAAAAAGAAGTTTCTCCACTGCAAAGACCACACGTCAACAGTTATCGACTACTACTGCACCAGCTGCAACATCCCCATCTGCACACAGTGCCGAATCTTTGGAACGCATTCAGAATCGCCAAATAGCAAACACAAGCTCATCACCTACATTGACGCCTGTGACATGCTAAGAAACAAACTTCTCAATGAGCACGAACTCGAAGACGTCAATGCCAACAGAGCAAGCGGGGCGCTGTTGGGGGTGGACCAAGAGATATCCCTCTTTGAGAAGAACATTTATGACGTGCGCACCAGGCTAGAGTGCGAGTACAAGAACTGCCTGGCTATTCTCAATGATCTTGTCAAAAGAAGGTACCAAAAGATCAATGCCAAGTTTTTTGAGGGAAAGCACCTAGAACAGATGGCCCTAAGAGCGGTGGAGTACCCCCTGGCAGTGGATACATCGGTGCTTGTTGACAAGTGGAAGAGTATTGAAGAGATGGCCGCGCGGATAAGCGAAACAATGCTCCCAGTTATGGAAGAAGACAGAGAGATTGTGGTTAAAGGAAACATTACCATTCAGCTGGCAGACACAGCCGACTCGCCAATTTCGCCCAGCTCACTTGACACCTCTCTCGAAGACAACGCCTCAAGAAAAAGAACCGAAATGCTTCTGAATGTAGCCAGATTTAGGTCATAGGCTGTGCTCGGGTGGTTAGGCATGCCTGCACTATGCAAGGCCCAAGTTGCTAAATAAAACAAGTTCTAAATGGGTTAGTTCGGGCTGAGTTAGTTCAGGCCTGGTGGAAAAGAAGGCCCAGGCTGTAGGTGGGGCGGAGATTAGTGGGGAAGTGAGTGAAGAGGACCCTCCATCGTCCTAGGGCCGCCCTCCACTGCCCTAGGGCCACAGTGACTGAGACGGCCCAAGCAAAAAATGCAGCACCTTGTGTTCCCACGCGGTCTCCCTTCGCAGTACTATCAAGGCTGTCACGGGCTTAACTTCGGAGATCGAAACGGGATCCGGTGCTTACCCGAGCATATGGCCGCACATCTGGTTTGGGGGTGTGGGTCTGTGAGGTGTTCGGGGTGGAGTGTGGGGGCCCACTCCATTCAACATTGCATTATGCCCGGGGGTGTCGTGTGATAGCTTGCGGAATCTTTTCGGAGATCGCTCTAGTTTGGGACTGGTCCCCGCACTGGATTGGGGTGGTGGGATACCAGACATTACATTCCCTATCTAGTTCTGAAAACCTCGAAAAAACCTGAACTCATTTATTCATGAAAATAGATACAGTTTTACTTTACTCACTTGATTTGTTACCGCGCTTGTAATAATAGAAACCTCCCAACATACACAATCCAACAACAGCAACCAAGGTCACCAAGATGGCATTTGACCAACCTGATGGTTTTTCTTCCTCACTCATGTTACGGGATTTTTTCCCAGCGTTTGGAAAACTTAATGGGTTGTGAATCAATGGGCTGGACTCCGTGACTTTGGTTATGTGGAGATGATTACTGATTGTAATGGCGTTTTCCGGCATGGTTGGTGCTGGGTTATATGCGTACTTCAAAGATATGGTAGTTGGTGTGTTATAAGTATCTGGGTTGACTTCGTGAAGAAGAGTTTCTGAGGCTCTGATGGTGTGTTCTATAGTCTTAATGAAGGCCAAAAACTGCTTGTTGAGCTGACTGACGTGGACATCAGTTTTTTTCTTGATACTAAGTATCTCTTGGTACTCAGCAACTTTCTTGTACCCTTTAAGTTTATCTTTGGCCTCTTCACTAAGCTTGGTTTGGTCAAGGAAGGCGTTCAGAGCACACAGGTTCTCCTCAAAGTAGACCAAGCTCTGCATTGCAACGGTGTAGTTAGTTATGTTAATAGTCCCTGTTGTAACCGCAACAAACATGTCAAGGCTATCTATAAGGCTGGTGGTGACCGCGTTTTTAGACTCGTGGAAGTACTTGGCAGTGTATTTTCCTGCCTTGACGATTTCTTCTATTTCCTTGACTGAGGTGGTGAAAGTAGTTATCTCCGCCTGGGTTAGCAGTCCGCTGATAATTGCCTTTGTATAGTTGCTTTTCAGGGAGTTAAGAAGCCTGGTCGTTTGTTTGAAGACGTGTTCGGTTAGGTACTGGTCATACGTGAACTCGGTTTTTGACGGTTGGGGGCAAACATTTGTCCTAATATCCAGGACAGTAGCTCGGGCGTTAATGAACGCGTTGGCGTATGAAAGCCCGGCTTCACTGCTGTCATTTGAGCCTAGTGACTTAATCTTGATCCACCCTACCATGGTAAGGTTAAGAGCTTCCAACTCTTTAACTTTTTGGTTTACATCTGCAGTGTTAATATTAAAGATCAGGTTAGGAGCTATGTGGAGAAATGCGATGAATTTGTCAAAGTATCCTAGCAGGGTCTCAATCGCTTCAGCTTGTGGGGCTGGTAGGTTTTTCGTAATAAGTGGAGCAAGGCTGGATTTTGAGAACTTGAAGGAGGTGTTGCTTGAGGTGAAGATCACCAAAACCCTCTTGATGAAGCTGTTGGAAAATAACCAGGCGAGGCTTGACTGTTCTTGGTTTTTTCCAACAAACCACTTGTAGAAGCTATTGCAAAGAACTTCTGCCTCTTTTTCATCCATACTAACTGGTGTGTTTGCAAGCTTAGAGACCTTCTTAAGCAGCTTGTCAAAAGCGGCCTTGTCTGAGTTGGCATTCTTGCTTGATAAGATCTCATCTGCTGTCTGGAGAAGGGTCTGGTTATAGGTGTTGAGGATGGCAAGGTTGGTGTTCCAGGCCGGGATTGGTTTTGTGCCTTTTGGTTCGGTGCTTTCGGCGATTTTTTGTTCGATTAGCTTGGCGAGGTTCTTATGCTTTAGATCTACTAGTGACTCTACCGTCTTCTGATGAGCCGTGTCAGTATGAATAGTGTCAAACAGGCCGGTGTCTGACCCGGTGTGTTTTTCTTCAATTTCTTTGTAGATTAGTGCGACTTCTGATGTCTTGGTGGTTGTGGTTGCCGGTGCGGTTGCGGTTGGTTGATCCACTGGGGCTGAAGGACTCTCTTGGTCAAGTTTCTGGCTTTGTTTGAATAGCTCCTTTTCAAAGATGCTTAGGTCGTAGGTAGGTTTGACATTCACATTCTTTGCATCTACGTTGTGTTTGAAGTAGTAGTTGTTGACATCGTTAATGTAACGGACCAGGGACTGGACAACTTGTGTGATTTCAAACAGCACTAGCTTCTTCTTCTTCTCTTGTGGTGCGGTGCTTGGGTCTGCAGTAAGTTTGTCCTGCAGGGTCTTGTTAATGGTGTCAGCTTGGTCCAGGGCTGTTTGTAAGTTTTTCTCAACTGTCACAAAGTTGGCTCGCTTAATCTGTTCCTCCTCTGTTGTAGGCTCTGGCCCACCTTGTTTGTTTGGTACGTCTGTTAACACCCGCCCAGCAATAAGTAGTGGCTTGTATGCCTTCCAAAACGTTTCTTGTTCGGTTCCTTTGTCCTTGATGGACTTGAAGTCCTTATCTAAAATTTCTTTAGTAGTGGCGCTTATGTCTTTGATTGCCTTGGCGCGGGCTGTCTTTCCATCCCCCAAGTCTTTAGTAACGGTTTTTTCAATGGCTGGTTTGAAACCTTTGGCTTTGTTGGCTTTGGCTAAAAGTTCCGGGATGGTGTTTTCTACCTTATCTACCTGGTCTGTGTAGGCTTGTATGTCTTCTTGTGGCATGCCAATCGTAAGAAAGAGGTTTTTGACCTCATTAGTCATTTGTTTGAGCCTCTGGCACTCGGCTGCTGATACTGTTGGTTCTGGTGTTGGTGGCACAGGTGCTGCTCCGGCAGCTGCCTGGCATACCGAGCTCATCTGAAGCAGTCCATACAGTCCCAAGACTACTTGGCTGTTTTTTCTCATAAGGCTGTGATCTGATCTCTATTTATACTTTGATGGCAACCTCGGCGGCCAATCAGCCAACCAATGGCACCGGGGGCTCCAGATACTGGGCAGTGTCCAATAGTTTGTGCTGTGGAGTGGCAAATCGTTCTGTTTTTCAGTAATTGGTTGTTTTGCATATTCCTGGGGTGTAGAAAAGGCTTTATCAGATGGTTTTTGATTCGGTGGTGGTGATAAAAGCAGCTCTTACCACCTAGGATTACTTTGGGTAGGTGGTTTTTAAAAATTTGCTTTCCTTTTTAGGAAATTCTTATTGACATGTTTTTTATTCTGAACTGTGCTGGGTGTCTGAAGAAATAAGTTTGGTGTGGATGGCCCCCTCGCTTTGAAGAACTGCGCCATTCTTGAAGAAGGCTTCCTGGGGGAGCGTGCTGGTAAACGACTCGGAAAGTGAAAAGGTGAACGACTCGGCTGCTGAGGCTGCGCTTCTTCTGCCTCTAATGCTTAGAAACGCACACCCCTCCCTAACTGTCACCTGGCCATGAAGCAGAGTAGATCCTTCCTCTGGCAAAAGGCCTGGCAGCTGTAAAAGGTACCTCGCCCCCTCTCCTAGCTGGCCAATGGTGCTGGTGGAGGTGTACGTGGTTGACCTGGCCTGCATTCCCTCAAGAGTTATCGGTGCGTCCTCCTCTATCTGCTGCAGATCCTCTGAAAGTATTTCCTTTCCCTCCCTGATCCCCACCCTAAAAAGCTCTTCCCGCGTCCCTCCTGCGAGTGCTACTGGAAGCGGTGCTTCGGGTTTTTTCTGGAAGGGTTTCTGTTTCTTTGGCTGCGGCTGCAGTGCTGGATTCTGGGGTATTTTGGGGACCTCTTCCTTCTGTTTTATCTCTGGCTCAAGCTCTGAGGGCGAGGGCTCTGAGGGCATCTTTGGGGTGAAGACAAGTTTCTTCCTTCCTCCAGGCGTTCTTTTATCCATAGTTTCTCTGCTAAAACTTTTTATGGCAGACTCGGGAGTAGCACAGATTTCAAGCGTTCCAGTATCAGAGGACCTCCTAAGAGAAAAAGTCTTTGCAGAAGCTGCAACAAGGTTCACCGATCTTCTCACAGCCACTAGCATCCAGATCCCGCTCATCATCCACCCCGGGCGAAGAGTCAAGTCAAAGAAAGAAATGAGAGAGATGGAGCAGCCAGTAGTAGAGGCAAGAAAGCCGCTGAAGGTCAACCGCGCCAAACCCTCCAAGAGAGACAGACGAAAGAAGGACCAGGTTCAAGAAAAGATCCAAAACCTTATGGTTACAGCCAAAGCCAACGGAAAACCGGGCGATAGAGAAAGCAAAAAGCCAGGTAAAAGGGATGCTGGCGGCAAATACAAGTCCCGGGACAACAAATCATTCACCCGGCAAAAGCAAAGACCTGGAAAGGCAAAGCGGCAAAAGAGATCTTCTAAGTAGTAATAAATCGGATGATGTGGTGTGTGGTATTTGGGATGTTTACCCAGTAGTTGGTTGTCCCAAAAAGGAAATGTTGAGGTTTTTATTGGCACGGGTTAAGAGAAGTAGTGGAGGTTGGTTTTTTTGGTGGAAAGTATTTCCTGGACCCCATCAATCATGTCGTTTTGGGTGATGCAGTCTTTTCCCGCCCGCATCGCTATCATCCCCGCCTCAACACAGACAGCCTTGCACTGGGCTCCATTGAAGCCGTCGGTTGACCGTGCCAGCTCTTCATGGTTCACGTCCGCGGCCATGGCCATTTTGCGGGAGTGGATCTGGAAGATGCGCTTCCGCCCCTCTTTGTTCGGGAGAGGAAACTCTATCTTTCGATCAAGCCTACCTGAACGCAGAAGCGCTGGATCAAGAATGTCGACCCTGTTGGTGGCGGCAATGACTTTGACGTTTTGCAGCCCTGAAAAGCCGTCTAGCTGGTTTAGAAGCTCAAGCATGGTTCTTTGCACCTCTCGGTCCCCAATGCTGTCGGAATCACTGCGCTTGGTTCCAATGGCGTCTATTTCATCAATGAAGATAATGGTTGGTGCTTTGGCCTGGGCCAGGGCAAAGGCATCTCTTACCAACTTAGCCCCGTCCCCGATGTACATTTGGACGAGGTGTGGGCCGGCCAGCTTTAGAAAAGTAGCGCCTGTTTTGGCGGCACAGGCTCGGGCCATTAAGGTCTTGCCCGTTCCTGGGGGGCCGTACATCAGCACCCCCTTGGGCGGCTGGATGTTCAGCTTTTGGAACTTTTCAGGGTGGGTAATTGGCAGAATGATGGCTTCGTGCAACTCTTCCATCTGTTTTTCCAGGCCGCCAATGTCTTCGTAGGTCTCTTTGGGCTTCTCGTCAAGCTCCATGGCTTTAACTCGCGTGTCATAGTCTGCCTCCAGCTTTTCAAAGACAATGTTGGTTTCTTTGTGGAGGGCTACAAGGTCTCCTGGCTGGAGGTCTTCGGGGCGCACGAGGCCAACAAAGGGGAGGAAGGTGGTTATCCTGTTGGATGTTTTAACTACGGCACAAAGGCCTTTTTTGTTGGTGCTTTCGTCAACGGCCGATCCCTCAGTTGGCTCTGAGGAGTCCAGGTTAAGAATTTCAACGACGTTGCCTACCAGGAAGGGCAGCTGTTTGTTTAGCTCTATCTTTTGGAGATTCTCCTGGATCTTCTCTTTCTTGGTTTCGTAGTCATAGGTCATGGCTGAGACGTGGCTCTTGATCATTTTTATCTCATTTTCTATCAGCCTAATGCGTGAGGCTGTGTGCTCTGGCTGCTCGTCAAACACTTCTTTATTTGTTTCTTCAATGCTTCTCAAGATCTCCTCTTCTCCCATCCCCAATAAAAACAAATGCAAATAAATGGGCCTTCGGGTGGCAGTGGTAATGGTCTTGGGCGGTGGCTCTGGTTAGTCTAGGAGAGTTACGGAATGGTGGAGTCAGATGGCCGAGTGGTCTAAGGCGCTAGATTAAGGCTCTAGTCTCTTCGGAGGCGCGGGTTCGAATCCCGCTCTGGCTATATTTTTGTCTTTTTTTTGCCCCCCATGAAATCATCGCTGCTCTCTGAACAGCTCAGCGTTCCGTCCTTGGACGACATTGAAAGAGCTGTAAATGCGTCTGAAGACAACGCAGAAGAGGTCGACTCTTTTGTTGAGTCAAACGACAACAAGAACCTTGTTAGACACACTTGCATTATTCCTCCCGCCTTTGCATACGCGCCTTTATCGGAAACCAAGACTCCAGTGCGCTGCACCTACCCGTTCCAGCTGGACCGCTTCCAGGAGCTTGCCCTAAAGTGCCTGGAGCGGGACGAAAGCGTTCTTGTCAGTGCCCACACCAGCGCAGGAAAAACCCTCATTGCTGAATACGCCATCCACCTCTCTATTCTTAAAAAACAGAGGGTCATCTACACTTCTCCAATCAAAGCACTCTCCAACCAGAAGTATCGGGAGTTGAACGAAAAGTTTGGGGACGTTGGCCTTATGACGGGGGACGTAACCCTGAATCCGGACAGCACCTGCTTGGTGATGACCACTGAAATTCTCAGAAATATGATCTACCGGGGCACCGAGGTGCTTAGAGAAACACACTTTGTGGTTTTTGACGAGGTGCACTACATGAGAGACCGAGAAAGAGGGGTGGTCTGGGAAGAAACCATTATTCTGCTTCCATCAACCACCAGGTTCATTTTCCTCAGTGCAACCATCCCGAACGCCGAAGAGTTTGCCCGGTGGATTGTTTCTATCCACAAGCAGCCCTGCCACGTGATTTACACGGAAAAGCGGCCAACACCCCTAGAGCACTACATCTACTCCAACCTCCCAGAGTCGCCATCATACTTACGGCCAAATTCAACGTCTTTGGTCGACATTAGCGATCGGGTGTCTCTGGTGGTGGACAAGGATGGGGAGTTCCAGAGCAAAGGCTTTAAAAAGCTCCAGTCCTCACTTGCTGGCGCCCAGGTGCAAAAAAGACAGCGGCAGCGGCAGAGGGAGAAAATCAACGTAGTTGACATTTTACGAATCCTTCAGAGCACCAACAACATCCCCACCATCGTGTTCTCATTCAGGAGAAAGGAGTGCGAGGATTACGGCCTAACTGCCCTCAGAGAGTTTGACTTCAATACGGAAGAAGAGAAAGAGCTGGTGGATACAATCTTTACCAACGCCCTAAACAGTCTTAGAGACGAAGACAGGTCTCTTCCGCAGATCACCAGCATTATTGACATGCTTAAAAGAGGAATTGGCATCCACCATTCAGGTTTGCTGCCAATTATCAAGGAAATCATTGAAATTCTCTTCCAGGAGAACCTTTTAAAGGTTCTCTTTGCCACAGAAACCTTTTCCATTGGTCTGAACATGCCAGCTAAGTCCGTTGTCTTTACCAGTATCAAAAAGTTCGATGGCCTAGGTACACGGTTTGTTACGAGCGGGGAGTACATCCAAATGAGCGGGCGTGCCGGAAGAAGGGGCAGGGACACCATAGGCAACGTTATCCTGGCGCTGGAGTCCTCGGCAAAAATCGAGGAAAAAGAGATCCGGAATGTCCTCCACGGCCCCTCCAACTCGCTGGACAGTGCCTTCCGCCTCTCCTACAACACCATCCTCAACCTTTTGCGGCTTGACGGCATGGATGAGGAGTATATCATCAAACACTCGTTCCTCCAGTTTAGGCAGGAGTTGAAGGGAAGAAAGCTTGTTGACAGCATCAAAGGACTTCTAGCCCTTTACAGCACCACTTCCAAAAAAATTGCTGAAATTGATCAAACTAGAGCCAACTTGATCAAAATCAGCAAACTTTTTGCCCTGAAGATGCAAATTGTCCAGGCCCCCTTGCTCCTCCACCCCGACGGAATACCCGGGGCGTTCCTCACCCCCGGAAGAATCGTGGTCATCCAAGCGCCCGCGCTCCTTGCAGACACAACCACCCCCGCCGCCATTGAGTACCCCGACGTCTCAGGACCTGTCAACTACCAGCAAGTGGTGGTCACCGAAGTAAGGGAAAAGAGCCCAACCCCCAAAAACCTCAAAGCCATTTTTGAGGACGGCACAGAAAAAGAGATACCTACCAGCTGCATTATCAAAGTATCTAAGTCAAAAATTGAGTCAGGGTCAAAAACAATGCACAAACACACCCAGGAGTACTTCAGAACCGTTAAAAAAAGAAAACTTCTGCCCGCCCCAGAACCTGAACCACTCTCTTTCTACACCCCCAAAGACCTTGGCAGCTCTAATGCCGTTGGCGACAACCTCATCCGCATTGAAGAAAGAATCTCAGAGACTGAAACCAATGAAGAAGAAAAGACGCTTCTCAACCTTCTGTCCCTCCAGGCAGCTACATCGGCCCAAATCACCATGCTTAACGATCACAAGAAAAAAACCGAACTGATTATGATCGAAGAGTACAAAAGCAAAAAAAAGATACTCCACGCACTCTCATACATCACTGATAACGAAGTGCTTATGAAAGGAAAAGTGGCAAGTGAAATAAGCAGCGGCGATGAACTTCTCCTCACAGAAATGCTTTTTAACAATGAGCTTTCAGCCCTGTCGCCCGGAAGGATCTGCTCCCTGCTTAGCTGCATTGTCTTTGACGAGAAGACAGACCGACTCTCTCTTACGCCTGAAAGCGAGACAGCCTACAAAATCCTTCAAACAACAGCCCAGCGACTCTCTTCAGAGTTTAAGCGGTTAGATAGCACATTCACCGAGTCAGAGTACCTGGAAAAGTTCTCTCCCAACCTTATGGACGTGGTCTACACCTGGACCGAAGGCCACAGCTTTGGAGACATTTGCAAAACCACCGATGTCTTTGAGGGAAGCATTATTCGGTGCTTTAGAAGGCTTGAGGAGGTGCTGAAAGAGATGTCTCGGGCATCCAAGGTCATTGGCAACGTAGAAATGGAGAACAAGTTCTCTGCAGCCATTTCCCTGGTTAAGAGAGACATTGTGTTTGCCAACTCCCTCTATTTGTGAAGGTCCCTGGACTAGTACCACCACTACCACACTACCACTACCACACTACCAACCACTACACCCACTATCAATAAAAAGCATACCCAGCACCGTACCATACCATCACTCGTACCACACCATCACCGCACCATTACCCGCACTAGGTATGGCTTTTCATGTCGGCAATACGTTCACCAGCACTAGCGATTTATTATTTTTATGGATGACTGTATTAGTAACAGAGGAGGGAATAAGACGTGCATTATATGCAGCGGAAGGAATCCTACATGGGGGTGCTTTCCTTTTGGCATTCTTTGTTGTACTAAGTGTGCTGGATCCTTCAGGTCTTTAGATACGTCGTTATGTAAGGTGCAATCTTTACTTTTGGATGCAGTTTCTGAAGACTTCCTTTCTCTCTTTAGAAGGGGTGGAAATGCTCTCTTTCTGTCGTGGTTTGAGAAGAAGAACCGAAACAAAGAACTTACGCCCGAATACTTCCAAACACCAGAGGCCCAAACATATGCCCAGCTGCTTTCTCAGGGCAAGTTGGAAGAGCCGGCCAAACAAAGACCAACCACCACGGCCCAGCCAAACACGCGTCTTAAGTCGAAGCTAGCACTCGCACAAGAGAGTGAAAGCGACTCAGAAACGGGCTCAGAGGAAGAAAGTGCCGAAAGCGCCTCATCAGACACCCGAAATGCCCGAAATGCCCGAAACACTTCGAGCGCCTCAAAAGAGTCAAAAGAGTCAAAAGATTTGAAAAATCAAGCTGAAGAGTCTGAGGCATCCTTCCAGCCCAAGCGCGCCATACGAAGGGTGCCGGGAAAGATATCCACGGGGGAGGGCAGTGCTCGCCTGGGAATGTTTAAAAACGTTGAAAAAGAAGAAAAAGAAGCTCTACACAAAAAAACAGCCTCGCTGGGAAGTGAAGCGTACACGCCCACCCGGGAAATAGTCCGCGGGGAAGGGTTCATGGGCAGCGCAGACATACCCGAACAAACGGTCAGCGATAAAATCAAGCAAAGCATTGAAAAAGGCAAGAAGTCTTTTTCTGCCTACCTGAAAAACATCAGAAAGTGAGCATAAATCAAAATCAAAACCGTACTTTTATTTACTTTGGAACGCTTTTGTGTTTGCTATCAACAACGCCAAGATTTTGGAAGATCCGGGTTTTAAGCTCTGTGTACTCAGAAACAAGGCCGTCGGGAGAATTGTCTCCACCCTCCTGCTTCTCCCCCCGCACCCCCTTAAGAATTGCCCCAAGTTTTTCAGTGTTTTTCTTTCTAAGGTAGCTAACCTCCATCACCCGCCTTAGAATCGTGCCTATTTCTTCCTCGTACTTTCTTTTCTTCTCCTCCATTAAATTTTTGCCTGCTTCTGCTGACTGTTAAGGTGGTATCGGTGGGTGTCGTTGATGAAAACGATAAGCATGGAGAGAATCGCGGCCAGGGAAGAGACCATAACCGTATAAAACTCAGAAAATGCAAAGGCATCGTCAGAAAGCAAACTAACCACCCAGGGACACGCAGTATACGCCAAATTAACCCCGCAGGAAAGAATCGACAGGCCAACCGAAAGACTCCCGGGAGAGAGCAGCATGGGAATGCACGGCCAGCAGCACCCAACCAGAGCGCTTGAAAGACCCAGCATGACCGGAGGCAGCAAATACAGCGGCGTTGAGCTAAGAATCAGCGCGTGCCCAGAGGTCAGCAGTAACGTTCCCACAACAATGCACGAAAGCCGGTGCCCATACCTGTCCGTCAGTAGGCCTGCCACCACCGTAAAGACAATACTCACCCCCTCCTGGACCGCAAGCAAACGGCTCGATAGCAGCGGGTCCAGGCCCAGCCTTTTTTGGAGAATCGCTGAGCTGGAGCTTGAGAACGGAGATATCGCACAGGCCACCACAATGGTCAGGCCTAAAACGTGCGGTAGCAGGTGGTGCACCGAGTCGTCCGCTTTTGCCCCCTCCTCTAGCCCAGCCTCAGAGACAGGCTTCATTCGGTCAATCACCACGCAAAGCACCCCCCCAAGAAGAGCCAGGCACGCGCCAAGGCCCGTGCACCACGCCACCCCCCGGCCAAGCATGCTCCCAATGCTCAGGAACGCTGCAATGCTCCCAAGGCGGGCAACAGCCATGCTTGCACCAAGCACCAGGCCGTGGTGGCTCCGGTCAAAGAGCCCAACCAAAAGCTTGTTCTGAACGACGCTGAAGCTCTCCCCCCCAAGCCCGATAATGAACCGCCCAGCCACCAGCCACCCGAACGCCTGGGTGTACGCCCCAAACCAGACAACCACCCCCCCTGCAGCAATGAGCGCGTAGGTGCAGGCCATGAAAGCTGTGCTCGGGTCACGAACGGCAGCACTAACGGCCAGGGGAAGCAAAAGGTTCGGGAAGGCGTACGCCGAGTACAAAAGACTGTGCTTGGAGGCATACGCCCCGCCAAAGACCTCCTCCAGGGCGCTGTACATCGGCGAGGGGCTGTCATAAACGAAAAAGAAGAAGAACATGGCCATCGACGACAGCCCGACAAAAGCCAGGCGATACGCCTCTCTGCCTCCCTCCTGCTTCATGAAACACCCAAACAGAGTCTCTTTATTCTACATTACAACGAGGAAACGACGTCACGAACGCTCTTCCCCTGCTGCGCCAGCATCGTCTCAGAGTGCGACAGGGCCGCCTGGAAGTCCTTGCAGACCCTTCCAGATGAGACAGCCGATAAAACGTTCTTCTCAATGTACACGGCCAGCTTAGACGGGGCCATGTGGGAGTAGGCGCTGTTTAGGAGAATGGCCTCTGAGGCGTAGGCGCACAGGGCGTTGCCGGCGTGGGTGTGGTCTTCTTTGATGATGTGCATTGGGAGGAGGTAGTTAACGTTGAAGGAAATCATCCGTAGAATCTCTCTCTCAGCAAGCACAAACTCGTCCCCAGAGTATGCGTGGTCGCAGACGTCGATAAAAGCACTTAGGCGGCGCCTCTTCTGCTCAAAGACCTTGTGCGCGATAAATAGGGCAGTGCATCCCAGAAGCTGGATTTTGCGGCGCTCAACCGTCGACACCTCCTGGGTGTACGCATCAAGAATACGAACGCCTACCTGAAAAGTAGCACTGTGCATCTTAAACTCGCTTTTTACTTCGTACATCCACTCCACCAGGGTCTTTCTCATGGCTGAGGTAACCTCCCCAATGTAGGTGCTCTCTGGCGCGTACTCAGACATAGCAATGGGTCTGTCATACGCCTCGTAAAAGGTCTTTACATAGGCGAGGAAGGGGGGAAGGATCTCTCGGCGAAGGTGCTTCTCTTCCTTCTTGATGGTTAGCTTGATGTTCTTGCTTTTTACGTTGGTTATGTCCTGTAAGGCCCTTTTTATCATGGCTGAAGGATTTCTCCTCGATTTATAAAGAAAAAGGCGGCAACTATTTTTGCGCGGCTAGTTCTGGTTTGAGAATGGACCGCTGACCAGGCCCGGCTAGATTTAGCAGAGAAATGTTTTAGTTTATTTTCATGCTCAGGAGACTCACCGCTGCGCTGTTCACCCTCAGTCTGTCAGCTATTTCACTTTTTATGCGGGATGTTAAGCCATTGGGGTATTTCACAATTAAGAGCATTATGGGAGGAGGTGCTTATGCAACAAAAGAGTACGTTACGTTTCCTGCGCTGCTTTGGGTCTGCCTGCTTGGTAGTCCCGTCATTATTGTTGGGCTTGGTCTTATTGAAAAAAGAAAAAAGCAGCTCTTGGACAGGCTTCTCCTCTTCTACCTAGCTACAGCCCTGGCGCACGCGGTGGTTGACGTGTTAAAGTTTGTGGTAAGCAAGGAAAGGCCCGACTACCTCGATCGGTGTGGCAGGTTTAAGAGCGGGCACAAGTTTGACGACGGAAAAAGAAGCTTTCCCTCGGGGCACAGTGCGCTAGGTGCTGGGACGGCTGTCTTCCTGGGGTGTGCAAGTTTTTCAGCCCTGAAAAGGGCTGGGTCCCTGGTTAAGAGAAGCCTGGTGATTTACGTGGGGATAATCATTCCGTGCCTCCTAGCTGTTTTTGTCTGTGTCTCACGGGTGCTTGACAACCGCCACGACGTAGTTGACGTTTCTGCAGGCGCTCTTCTGGGCGCGGTGGTTAGTTCTGGGGTGTACATTAAGGGGGGCAAGGGCCTGAGAGGTTTCGGGCAGGTTTAGGGGATGGGGCGGGTCCTGAACCGCACAGCCCTTATTGGCGCGCTCCTATATGTCCCAAAGGGGTATGTCCTTATTAAGCGAACAGTCCCAAAATGGACATGAGCAAAAAAGGAAAAATATCCCAAAGGGGGGTGTGCCGAAAAGGGACAGAAGCCCCAAACTCGAAAACCCCGAAAACCTCGAAAACCTCGAAATGCTCGAAAACCCCGAAAACCTCGAAAACCCCGAAAAACAAAAAACAAGAACCTGAAAAGCCCAAAACAGCTTTATTGGGCCAGGGCTGTTGGAGCAAAGCCCGGTTGGAACACTTAATAAAAGACCTAGGACCTAGGAGTGGCCGTCCCTATGTAGAGCCCACTGATAGGCCATAGAGAAGGCTTATTTCCTCCCGGTACCTTGAGGGGTCGGGAGTTTCCAGGATGAGGGGAATGTTGGTGAACAGAGGGCTTGTCATGACGTAGGCAAAGGCCTCTAGGCCAATAAGGCCCCTGCCCAGAGACTCGTGCCGGTCCTTCCTGCTTCCCAGAGGCATTTTGCTGTCGTTCAGGTGCATGCCTTTGAGGTAGCTTAGGCCAACGAGCCTATCAAACTCCTCCATGACCAGGGCAAAGGACTCTTTGGTGCGTATGTCATACCCGGCCCCAAAGAGGTGGCACGTATCTAAGCAGACGCCAACCCTGGCTTTGTCAAGCACACCATCAATGATGCACCTGAGCTCCCCAAAAGACGCGCCCACCACGCTCCCCTGCCCGGCCATGTTCTCAATGACCACAATAACGGCCGATGTCTCCCTGTGGGCACGGTTGATGTTCTCGGAGATGAGGAGGCACGCCTGCTCAATGGGAAGCTTGGCAACGTTACTCCCGGGGTGAAAGTTGCACAGAAGAATGCCTAGCTGCTCGCACCGCTTTAGCTCGTCAAGGAAGAGGGCGTACGACCTCCTGGCCTTTTCAGGGTCGGGCTGTGCCAGGTTAATCAGGTATGAGGCGTGTGGCAGGATGTGGTCGTGCGTTTTCAGGGCCTGGAACCTAAGAACGGCCCCGGGGTCCAGGGGCTTGGCCGCGTAGGTCTTCTGGTTTTTAAGGAACATAGCAACTGCGCGCCCATTGACCGAAGCCGCTCTCTCAAAAACGGTGTCCACGCCCCCCTGGCTGGAAACATGGGCACCAACGAACTTTTGCGACTTCTCAATGTCCTGGGAAGAAGCCTGGGCTATTTTTGGCCCCTCCTTTTTCTTCGCAAAGGAAAGCAGCTGTCTCTGGTGCTGGTCCTTCATAAAAAGAGGCAGCGTGTAAATAAATATGAAGAAGTTCCTGCAAAGTGTTTATAAAGCCAACCGTGAAATAGACGAGCAGAAGGGCGTGATTGAGCAAATGGATGGACTGACCCGGAAGGTTTCAGGAGCATCAAACGAGAAAGAGGCCGGGCTTCTTAGGGACTCGCTCACCCAGCTCAGGGACGAGTTCATTGCTTCAGTAAAGGCAACTAAAACCCGAATTGAAACACTTAAGAAGAAAAGCCAGGCAACAGAGTCGCACTCTCAGCAGCACACACAGCAGCAGCACATTGCGTCACTGGTAGAGCGGGTAAAAAAGCTGGTTGAGCACTTTAGCACGGTGCAGTCTGAGTTTGGCTCCGAGGAAAGACACCGTCTCAAGTCGCAGTACATCATTGCTAAGCCTACGGCGACCAAGGCCGAGATAGAGGAGGTGGAGTACTCAGAGGATGCACCGTCTTCTTTTCGGGTAGATGCTTCAGCTAAGGGAAAGAAGCACACCTTGCTGCACATAGCCACGGGGATAGCCCAGGTGACTGAGATGACCGAGGAGCTTAACCTTCTAGTGCACAAAACAGAGCGAGACGTTGACAAGGTAGCTGTAACAACGACAGAAACCGAAGTAAAGGCCAAAAAGGCCGACAAAGACCTGAAAAAGACGCTTCGCTACCAAAAGCTAGCTCGGTATGCCAAAATCGTTTGTGTGACGCTGGCTATTTTCCTGCTCTTCCTTTTCTTTGGGGGGATTCTGATAGCTGTTGTCTTTTTTGTGGTTATGCAGGTTCTTAACTATCAGTCCTCAGGGTCTTCTACGCCTTCAAGCGACGCGGGGTCTACAGCTCCAGGGTTGGGCGCCAATCCCGCGCCCACCGCAGCGCCCGGCACTGCTCCCACGGCCTAGGTCCGTCTAGGTCATCCAAGTCCCCGCACCAGGTCCGTCTAGGTCATCCCAAGTCCCCGCACCAGGTCGATTGACTCCATTGAGTCCTCAGACCTCCCGGACCCCTCAGACCTGCCTGAGCCACCTGAGCCACCCGAGCCACCCGAGCTACCTGAAAACTCTGAAAACTCTGAATTGGAGTGTTCGTCAGGGTCAGGTTCCGAACCCGAACCCGAACCAGGACCAGGGTCGTAGGCGTGATGCTCATTCATTAGGTCTTTTAGCTCGTCGTCGTTAATAGGGTGCTCAATGGGGTCGTTGGTGCCTGGGCTGGGTCGGGAGAGGTCGTGGAGGCTACCTGAAGAGGCGGGTTTAGGGTGTCTTTTAGGGGGGTGCTTTTTCTGGAGGAGGTAGGTCTGGTAGATGATCCTTGAGGCGCTGTAAAGGGCTTTGATTTCAGGCTCAAGGATTTTCAGGTCTCCTTCAAGCCAGCGGTGCTTGAAATCTAGGGCTTTGATGCTAAAAAGTTTTGCATCATTTGATGGGACTTTTCTAATATTAGTAACGGTTTTTCCTATGGAAATAAATCTTTGTTCAGTACACTTGATGGCTCGCCAAATATCTTCAAAAAGGAAGAACAGTCTTCGTATCGACATCGGAACTTTCTCCATTTGCGACTTGTCTATGTTTGCAATGTTTTTAATGTATCTTCCCACCTCCCAGTTGATAGCATTTACCTCCGATAAAACTAGCTTGTACTGGGTCAGGAGCCGGTCAATATCAGCTCTTTTCTGGAAGATAGAGGTTTCATGGTGGATGGTTTTTTGGTTGATTGACCGGGCGTGGTAGTCTTCAGCGTGCTTTTGGAGTATTTGTCCGGGAGAGAACACCCTTGACACCAGCCCTGAAAACTCCAAGCAAAGCGTTTCTGCCTTATCAATATCTGAGATAAGCTCGTTTTGCGTGTCTAGAGAGTGAACAAGCACCCGATACGACACAAGAAACTCTGAAAGACTGAAAACGCCTCCGTTGTACAGAAGCTTTAGGTGGGCGTGTTTTTTCCGATCAATCCAGGTAAGCTCAAACCTTTTTTTTGACCCGGTGATTCTTTCACACTGAACCATGTACTTGTAAATCTTAAACTCTATCTCTGCAAAGAGCCTTCTAAGACCCATGGGGGCGCTTTCAAGCATGTGCCCGTTCACCGTGAGGATAAGAAAGGACAGCCCATTCAAGTGCTCGTGGATGCCTTTAAAGTCGACGTACCGCTCAAAAAAGTGGGCTTTTTCTATCTCCTCAATCAGTTTCACGCCTAGCACGCCTATCTCTTTCATTTCCAGCTGAATGCTTGCTGTGAGCTCTTCAATTCCCGCCACAAAAGACGTTATTTTTGCACGTTCCCATTCCTGCCCCCACTGCTCCTGGGTCTTTGTCTTTGTCTTTGCCTCGGGGCTGTCTGCTAGATGGTTGAGTATTTCTCTTTCCTGGGCCAGAAACAGGCTCCAAAGACTTTGCAGCTTGTAAACCCTCTCAGCCACTGGCTCGTGCTCCTTTAAGAGATCCAGCGTATACACGTGGGAGACAAAAATCGGCAAAACTATTTTCCGAGTTCTAGAAAGCGCGTTTGCCACGCCGTCCACACCCTTCATGCTCTTTCCGCACCAATTATTATTTCTTCATATCTTTCTATCCCGTATCTTGGTGATGCTTTTGAAAAAACCTTATCATAAAGATCTTCAGAATGACGCCGCCCCGTGGTGTCACTCAAGGCCTGGGTCGGCGCCGCTAAGTCTAACACAGTCCCATGCCCATGCCTATCCAAAAGTCTTTATTTAAAGTTCAGGTTTTCGAGATTTCGAGATTTCGGGTTTTTCGGGGTTTCGGGTTTGCGTAACCGTTACTAGCCACTGGTTGCAAGCAACGGAAGATAGGCTAGGTTGGCCTAGCAACTAACGGACTGAACGATCTCTCCAACACTTATGCTGTACTCTGCAACGGACCCTGCTGTGGTAACTGTTGCTTTCATAATACTTCCCTCCCTGGCACCTCTGATTTTGTCTGCGAAGTACTTCAGCACCCGATGCTCCCCAGCCTTGCGCAGTGGTATGACCTCCTCAGCCTCTTTTTCTGGAATGGGAAGAATCGTCCTGTACTTGCATGAAATGATGCTCTTTCTACCAATGACTCTACCAATACCCTCTGATACCACCGAAACGTCAACTATGGTCTCGGTGTTTGTCTCGGGGTCTGTTTTGGCCTCAGTGTTTGTCTCGGGGCTTGTTTTGGTCTCGGGGACAGTGACAGTGTTTGTCTCGGGGCTTGTTTTGGTCTCGGGGACAGTGACAACCTCTGGCAGCTGTATTCTCTTGACCTGGACGTCATCTGGGTGTATTTCAGGACTGGTTTTTCTTCTTTCTCCTTGCGCGGAGCACTGCGCTGAGCACTCATTGGAGCACTCGGCATCTTCCAGGACCTCCTCCGGGTACCCCGTGCCTCTAAGAACGAGAACGTCAATGGTGTTGGGCCCCACTGCCGTAAGCGCTACCTCCTCGTTCGCCTCAAAGAGAAGGTCTAGGACCTCGGTTTCTTTGGCTCCGGGGAGGAAGGTGGCTACGGGCGTAGAGGCTCCGCCTGCCCCACAGAGAAGGACCGTTCTTTCACTGGTGGGCGTGCCTTTGAGTGCTGCGTTAAGTATTCTAATGGGCGTTGTTTCTTTCAAGGTCTGTGTCTGCCCCCCCTCAATCGAGAGTGCCAGGTACTTCTCTCCCAGGCCCTCTTCTGAGAAGCCGTCAACCTCTTCTGAAAGGTCGTCTACCTCGTAAAAAAGCACGTCTATGTCGTTGCATCCCTCAGCACCAAGGACTATCTTTGTTCCCTTCTTTAGTGGAAGGTTAAGAACCTTGCTCTCAGAGTGTCCAACAACCAGTGAGCAGATGGTAATAAGTGCTCCGTCATCGATTGTTGCAGTTACAGCAGCTCTCTTTTCAGAGGCGTTCACATACGGAGTAAGCGAGACGGACTTAAGAATCGTGTCCTTTTCGATTGACTCCTGTGCGTAGGTGTTCTCTGGGGTAATCGTTAAACTATGGTAGGCCATCCAATAATAAAAAAATTGTTTATTTCTGCACCCCGAACACCCCGAAACCAAGCCATTGATAATTTATTAAGCCTGCCTGCCCTTCGGGTAGCCTAGGCACCGTTTCTAATTAAGATAGTTACTTGGGTCAAAGTGTAGAGAATTAGCCATTGAATAAAAGTTACAGTATGAAGGTTCATCGTCATCTTTGGGCTTGCGCTTCTTTTTAGCCGAGTTATCGTCGTGGTTGGCGTTCTCCTCCCCTAAAATAAGCTTGTCAAGTGACTGAAGGTCCTCCTCCTTAAAAGAAGGCACTTCTTCAAGGTAGTGCTTCTGTGGGATGTTACACTCATAGTCCTGGTTGAATCCAGGGTAGTTCAGAAGGAAGCATTCGTAGTCCTCTCTTGACTTTTCAACAACTTCTTCAATCTCTTTCTTTGCGTAGAGAGAAGGCGTTATCTCTATTTCTTCTTTCGGCTTTTCCTGGTGGACGCTCTTTTCGTTCTTTACCTTGGCTCTTTTGTTCTGAAACCAGACCTGGACACTTCTTGGGGTCATCCCAAGCTTGCCGGCCAAGGCCTTTCGCAGCGCTGCGTCCGGCTTAATGTTGGTCTCAAAAGTCTTTTCAAGGACCTCAAGCTGCTCCTTGCTCGTTCTTTTTCTTGGCTTAACATGGAAGGGGTTATAGTAGGTGTTCTTTAATTCACCTTGGGCTGTTTTGTGGAAACTATCAAAGTATGATTCAGGACTAGTGGCCATCACAGGGGAGTAGTTGTGTTTCTATTTATATTTAATTTTAGGCCAATTTTACCAATCATGCCATTATTGGCCATATTAAGACAATTTAGACCTATCGGAGATTATGTCAAAAGGAGCTAGGCCCTTTTGGGAGGGTTCACTTAATTCTCTTTCTAGCTTCTTTCCTTATTTGATCAGGTTCTTTTGGAAATTTCCAAATAAGAAGGAGCAAATGTAGTAGTATTTCCTAATCCATTGATTCCTTTTTAGGGCAGTGTAACATAGTCTAAATGTAGCAAAAACAAGGAGGGAGTGAGTCATTCTTCCAAATTTGGACATATTACCAGGGACTAGTGAGCATGGCGAGCAGGGGGAGCTTGTTCGGGTGCGAGGGTGCTCTGAGGAGCAGCTGGGCGATGTGCTTGGCGGCGTGGAGGTGTCTTTCTAGCTGCGGCCGCGCAAAGCTGGGTGGCTGGGTGTTTTCGGGGTCTTTTTTGCAGCCAGCCCCAGAACCAGGCACTGGAGCACGCTCTAGAAGAATCTCTAGGCGGGTGAAGCACCCCAGCAACCGGCACTCTTTTGAGAGGGCGTTCTTTCGTGGCTGCTTCTCCTGGAGTATCTCTGCAATGGCTGAGAGGGCACTGGTCCACTCCTCGTATGTCGTCATGAAAAAGATTGTTTCATCCTCAAACACCGTAGTATTTAGCGGGAGGTGTTGTTAAGACCATGAACATAGCTATTGAGGATGCAGCACTGCCAAGCGCCGTCGTTAAAACCACTGAAATAGAGCCATTTACGCAAAAGTCTTTCTGGGAGCTTTGCCAGGACTCGTTCTCTCGAAGCGTGCCCCATACGATTGGGCGCGTGGAGACCAAGGAGGGAACGCACAGCTACTACGACGCCAGGCAACTGTGCAAGTTTCTTTTTGAGCTTGTTATCTCCAAAGAGGGAAGAGCCGTTCGCATGAAGAACACCTCCAACCCCATTGACGACAAGCCCATCAAGGAAATTGTCTTTTTTGAAATTCTTCTGGAGCACCCAAGCAAGGCCGTCTTTATGGGCACCCAGAAGATCTTCCTGGAGTCCAGTGCTTTTAGGTCAAGGATCTTTAACCGCAACGATCCCTTTGATGCCCTTTCGATTAATTTCGTTTTTAAAGACAAGATACCTACACGCATCAAGAAGAAGACGCTCATACCTCTATGTATCACCCTCTTTATTGTCGTGTTCCTCATTTCTTTCTGTACCTTCAGCGTAATGAAGGGAAAAAACGAGCTAACTAATAAGGCAGGCACGGGAAGAGGGCCTGCACGTGCCCAGGCACTACCCCGTGCTCATCAAAGCATTCCCAGGGGCAGCGAATAAATGGTTTGGGCTTGGGCTTGGGTTTGGTACTGGAGGGGTACTGGAGGGTACTGGGAGGGTACTAGGAGGGGGAGGGCAGAACAATAAGGCTTATGGCCAATGAAGCAAGTACTTTGGTGGTGTGGTTGGGTAGCTCTACTGTAAGGTTCATCGATGCATCGATGTTTCTAAGTATACCCCGAACAACATCTCCTCTGTTCATTTCCACCGATACCTCTTGGTCAATTGCTTCATAGAGCCATTCCGTGCACATAAAAAATAAGAGGCTCGGGTTTATTCGGGTCTTGGTGCTGGGAGGTGGTTGGGTGTGTCAAGTGCTGGGACCACTCTATCCTCTCTTCCTCCAGCTACCTTTTGGTATGTCAGTTGGTGTGTCGGTTCTTGTCTGTTTGTCACTGCGCTTGAAAGAGTCTGGTGCCTTTATGAACCGTGCCAAGCTCTCCTCTGAGACATCTTTTGGTTGATAGAACTGGGTCTGGGGTTGAGTCTGAGGTTGAGGGGTGGGTTGAGTCTGAGGGGTGGTCTGGGGTTGAGGGGTGGGTTGAGTCTGGGGGGTAGATCCAGATACGTGGCCCCAAATGAGGTCTTTGTGTTCGGTGCGGGGCTCTTCCTTATTGACCTTCCAGGCGGGCTTCTCTGTGGAGGCTGGGGGGTGGCTTGTGCTGGCGCTGGAATTGAAGCTGGTGGTGTATCCGGTGGTGTATCCGGTGGTGTAGCTTGTTCTTGGCTCTGTGGGCTCTGGGGCGTGGTGGTCCCTCTTCCAGGATAGTTCAGCGACTGCGGGGGTCTCTGGGGCTAGCTCGGTGCTTGGGCTGGGGGCCTCAGGCTCTTCCTGCTCTGTATCCGCGACACGCTCTGTGTCGAGCTCTTTTACAAGCTCTCTGGCTGCCTCTTCTTCGAAGAGAAGGTTTTTGAGCTCTCCAATGGCTGAGAACGAGGCAACAATCTTTTGGACTATTCTAAGGTTCTCTTCTTTTGCCTTTCTAAACCTTTGGTTTACTCGTGTGAGAGCTTCGCTCTCGTCGTAGTAGCTGGTTTCTTCTTTCTTTTGCAGGGTCAGTCTTAGGAGGTACTCCTTTTCCTCAAAAAGCGTTTTCAGGGCTGCCCGCTGTTTTCTGGCTTCTTGCCTTTGAGCCAATGTTGCCGATGTTTGCGAGGTTTGCGTTTGCGAGGTTGTCGATGTTTGCGAGGTTTGCGACATTCCCTGGGCTGTTCGGTCGTGTGGAAGGTATCTTTCCTTTTCGGTTTTTTCTTCAAGGTCGGTGATGTAATCGATGTATGAGTACCTGGTGTTCCCCGAAAGAACCTGAAGCTTTCCCTTGCCCACGCTGTGATTGAGGCGGTGTTTTCTTAAAAAGGCAATTTTACCCGTTTCCTCAAGGCTAAGGTCTTCCTCCGTTCCAATGGCTGAGAGGTACCACGCCCAGTGCTGATGGTTGATTGGAACGGTAAAAACCGTTGGAAATCCAGGTACTGGTGGTTTTTTAGCTGGTGCTTTGTAGCCAATGATGCGGTCGTAGTCCGTTACGACCCTCTGGTGCTGTGCATACTCCTGGCACCCCGATAGAGGCGATATTTGCACCTGGAGCTGCTGGAGCCTGTCAATCGCGCAGAGGTATCCTCGGTAGCTCTCTCCCTTGAGGAAGTACTTGGCCATAATCATCAGCCTCATTCTATCAGTTGAAGGCGTTACTTTTTCCGTTTTTGATATCTGCTCCAGAACCTTGAACGCCTCAAAGTCCATGCCCAGGTGGTGGAAGGCGTGGGCGTACTCGATCAGCTTGACATTAACGGTGTGGTCGAGTGCTTCTAGGCCCATAATCAGGCTGGCGGTGCTGAGCAGCTCTTTTCGGCTGAAGTTGTGCATAACCATATCGGTTAGTGAGAAAATGAGCTTTTTGGTGTCCTCTATTTGCGACTTCTTTAGCAGGCCCAGCGCCGTTTTCAAGTCGTCTATTTCTTTCTGGAAGCTCCTCTTTTCTTCAAAGACACAAAGACACTCTCTAGCTTCTGTTTTGCTAATCAGAGCACAGTGCTTGTAAGAAACGTACCCGACCACCCCAATGGAGGCCGTGTAGCTGTTAATAAAGCTAACTGCATACGATGTACCCTTCTCTTCCTTTCCACGGAGCTTGTAAATAACCTTTCTTATGTCCCCACTGCTTCTAATGCTTAGGGCTAGGTTGTGTATCTGCTCTGAAAGGCTTCCCTCAAGTATCAAAGAATCTATGTACTGGTCAATCCCTTCGGGAGATACTTTCATCTAAAATTTAAAAGAAACTAAAATATATGTACAGCGTGGTTAAGGGGATTGAGGAGGGGGGAAGAGTCTTTCTGATGGGATGCCTCCTGAAAGGCTTGGGTCTGGGGAGTGATTCAGTTATTTGGAGCGGGTTGTTCAGTAGCTTAGTGAACCAGGGCTTTTCTCCCGTTGCCAGTGGCTTTGTTTCAGGGTATGCCACCTCGCTCAGCTCCAGCACTGAGGCTCTCAAAGGAGGCGTGCGTGGGAGTGTCTCTGGGCTGGGGATAGGCATCAGCAGCAAAGTTTTCCAGGAGCTATCAGCTCCCATGAGCGGTGCCGTTGAAAAAGCTCGTTCCTTTATAGGGCACGCCACCGGACACGGGCTCAGAACATGACCTGAACCTTATTTTCGGGGCGGTTGGGGTTTCGGGTTTGGGGAAGCGCCATAGATAAATAGGTTTATTTAGTTAGGTGTAGAAGAAGGATCATAACGGCAAAGATAAGGAAAAGCAAAGAAAGAAAGCGTCTGGCTGATTTTCTTTTCTCTCCAGCATTCCTAATGTAGGTTCTGCTGATGCGCACGTCTTGGGTGGCCAGTCCGGTTTTTCCCAAAACACTATCTATGCGCTCGTCCTGGGAAAAGATCTCCTGAGTAATTAGCTTCTGGAGCGTGTCTATTTCGGATATCTGGCGCCGCACATGGGTGACTTCTCGGTCGCTGTACTGGACGCGTTCTAGAATCTTTACATTCTCCTCCTGAAGCATTTGCAGCATCACTGGAGCTATTTTGACGATGCTTGGCGCTTTCTCTGGTTCCAGGGCAATGTTTAAGGTGCTTCTTCTGGTTTTGTGTCTTTTGCTCTCCAGCTTTATTTCGGTGCGTTGGAGCATGATCTTGAGGCATGTTGCCACCCCGCCAATGAACAGGGCGTTCTCTTCCGTTTCTATTTCATAAAGAAGCGCTAGAAGGGCAGGAACTTGGGAAACAGTTGCTGCAGCCTCCTTTTCAATATCGGCGTACTCCTGGGAGGTGGCTCTTTCTATGCGCCCCGTATACTCTAAAAGGCTGTTTTTAAGCTCTTTGGCTGATTGAAGCGCGTGGATGGCTGGAGAGTCGCTATCTTCCTGCAAAACGTCTGCTGAAGGTGCTTGCGACACTCTTCTGAACTCTGCTGTTCTGTCCATTAAATTTTAATTTAGTTTAGCCACTGAGAAATTTCTGTATCACCTTCTGCTAGAACGGAGTAGTTGATTCTTGGGATGTAGTTCTTTTTGGTGGTATCAATGAGGGGGATGGTTGCTGTGTGGTGTGCTCCTTCTGGGAGCTCTTCAACCGAAAGGGTGCTTGGTAGAGCTATTGCCGTTGGGGGCGTTGGTGCTCTGGCTAGCTCTGGGGGTGTCCATGGGGCGTAGGCTTGTGGGTCTAGCTGCTTGGGTGGCTGCACTGAGACTTTCCTGGTCATCTAAATTTTTTATGGAGTGCATTAAGCCTATTGGAGAGGTGCTTGGGCTAGAAGACTGCCTGGCCTGTTCAGGGTGCGTCTCTGTTGCTGAACCTGACAAAGAAAAGCACGAGCGGGGGCTGCAGCGTCTTTTAGAGGGCGGTGTTGGCCTTGTTATCACACCACAGGCTAAAATAAGCCTGTTTCAGCGGGTAGGCTCGTTTTCAGGGTTTAGAGACTTTGAGCAGGCTCTTCTCTGGGTGTTTAGAAAGAGCTGTGTGGTAGACTCGTCAGCAGGGACCCGGGCCCTCTTGGGGCAGGAGAGGGCGTCTCTGAGCCGGCCGGTGATTAGCTCGCTCTGTCCGGGGGTGGTAGCTTATGCAGAGGGCTCAGCCCACCACCTTCTTCCCTATCTTAGTAAAAACAGGAGCCCTGTTGAGATATGTGCTAAGTACCTGAAAGACAAGGGGTATACCACCGTTATTTCAATTGTGATGTGTGCAGATAAGAGAATGGAGTCGGAGTGGGATAGTTTGGTGGACCACGCGCTTACTACCACCAACGTCTTTGACTTTTTCAAAGATAAGATTGTTCCAGTTCCAAACTACCTCCCCCCCGAGCACAGCACCTCCCAAACCCTTGCTGGCTCATCGGCCGGAGGCTTGTATGAGGGGTTGGTTGAGGGCCTGGCCAGGGGCGGGGAGGGAGAGGGTGGTGCGATTGTCTCACAAATAGATAGGGAAAACTACAAGGAGGTAGCCTTCCTTGAAAATGGAAGAATTAGGCGGATAGCTCAGGTCCACGGTCTTCCGCGGGTGGTTGCATTCAGTACCAAGGCTAAATCTAGGTCTTTTCTTGAAGAGTACGTTTACGTTGAGATGATGGTCTGTAAAAAGGCGTGTCTCTTTGGACCCTCCCAGGGAAAAATGACTCTGAGGGAGGAGCAGGCCTATCTACAGCTCCAGGGCCCGTCTCCGGGGATTTCAGCCGATTTACCGCTTCGGGCCTTCACTGCCAAGACAAAAACCAAGCATAGCTTTAGTGTGCAGTGGTAGGGTCATGGTGCAGTGGTGCAGTGGTAGAGTCATGGTACAGTTACATTTATTCTATTCGTTTGACTTCTTTTTCATGTTGCGGAGCAGAGGTTGTTTGGTAGTTGCGTACTTAAGACACCAATCAAAACCAAAGTCAAAGACAAAGTTTTTTCTGATCATCACCGAAGAGAAAAGTTTTTTCATGTAGAGATAGTTAGGCATTTCGTCAAAAAGTAGCTTTCTGGTGTAGGTTAAAAATTCTGCAAAAACGGGGTCAAGGTCCTTGCAAAGTTTTTGGATCGATGTGCTACTCTTAACTTCGCCAATTTTCTTGTACTTCTCTTGCTTGGTGCTTGCCTTGATGTTCTGCCAGGGAAGCTCCCCTTTAATAAAGTAGATAAGCATGTAGGCCAAACTCTCAAGATCGTCCCTCCGGCTTTGCCGCATTCCTTCGTGCGTGCTGATTGAGACGTACCTGACCGTTCCAATTAGATTTCTTCCCTCCTGAAAAGGAATGTGGATGTAGGTTTTTGGCGACCTGAAAAAACAAGAGAGCCCAAAATCAATGATGTAAAAGGCATTTTTGGCTATCTTGTCCCCAAGGTCGCCCTCCCCGGGGTTGATCCCAAAAGCAAAGTTGTCAGGTTTTATGTCTCGGTGGATGATGTGCTTGTAGTGGAGATACTCTATCCGCGTGATAATCATTTCAGCAAGCATTAAAACGGTTTTCAGAGAAAACCGTCGGTCACAGTAGTTAAAAAGACTTTCAAGCGACGGACCTAGCAGATCAATGGCCAGAACGTCTTTTTTAGCACCGGAGATGTTGACGGACCCTGCGTGGTGGAGCTTGCAGATGTAGTTATTCTCCGACTTTAACAGCTTGTACATGGTGCACTCTTGCCTTATTTGGTTAGAACCTGACTTTTTCTCGATTTTAAGAGCTACTTTTGCCGATGTTTCCTGGCACTCTGCCTCGTAGACGTCTCCATACGCCCCAGAGCTTATTTTTGCTCCTACTTTGAACTTGCCAATGCAGGCACCATGAATGTTCATGGCTACGAAAAAATTATTAATATTTATATGAATTGCGAAAATTAATATATGTTAAGAGAGAGACAGGTTGATATCTTGGAGAAGCTTATCAGGGGAGAAAGCTTTGAGTGGAGTGTACTCGTTGTTGATGACGTAGGACAGGATATTGTTGCTCCTCTCTTCAGAATTAATGAGCTAATGGAGATGGGCGTAGTCTTTTGCACCAGGGTGGACGACGACCGAGATAAAATTGAAGAGGCTCGAGCCATCTACATAGTAGAAGAGACGAAGGAAAACGCCAACATCATCAAAGAAGATCTTCTCGAGCAAAAGTATAAGGAGGTAGAGGTTATCTTCACTGGAATGCTATCAAGAGAGCTGTTTGAGGACCTGGCAGTTGCTGTTGGCCGGGGTGGAGAGTGTAAAAGGGTTAAGAAGGTAATGGATGGGATGATTCGTCTTTCAGTGCTTCATTCTTCGCTGTACACCCTCAACATCAAAGACAGCTTTATGAAAAAAGGCATCACCTCAACGCTTGTTTCAGGGCTGGTGTCGTTACTCCGCGGGATGGATGCCCCTGTTCTCCACATTGATAAGAAGTACCTAGAGCTAGCTGAAGAAGTAGCTAAACAAGTGCAAAAGATTGGCGACCGCGGACGCAAGGGGCGCAAGAGAGAAGCAGTGCTGATTGTGGGCAGGGAGATTGACCTGATTACACCCATTGAGCACGGGTGGACCTACAACGCCCTTATCTCCGATGTTTTGGAGTACGACCTAAACAAAGTAACCATACCTGAGGGCATGGCTAGGATGGAGCAGGTGATTGGCGTGGACAGCACCCCGGAAAAGAAAGTCTTTGACCTGAATAGATTTGATAGGTTTTGGGACAAGAACCAGAACGAGTACTTCCAGGAGGTGGCGGAGCGGGTGGAGCAGGAGCTTGCAGACTACAAAGCAGACCTGGCCCAGCGCTCGATTGACTCTTCCTCGTCAAAAGAAGTTATTTCGAGTGCCCTGAGCAAAGTCCCAGAGCTGGCGCAGAAGAACAAAGTGATCCACACCCACATGACCATTTGCCTCACCCTGGTGGAGGAGATCAAGAAAGCCAAGCTTGATGAAGTCTTTGGCCTTGAAAACGACACCAGCCGAGTTTCAGATATAAAAGATGAACTGGAAGATCTTTTAGGGAAGATAGGTGCTGAGCACGTGCTTAGAATGTGTGCCGTGCTTATTAAGAGGTTCCCAAATGAGCGGGCTTATTTAGAGGAAGTTGCCAAGAAGAAAGGGTGCAGCCTAGAGCTGCTCCGGTTTTTCACCCAGGGAGAGGAAGAGCACTCCAACAGTGGATCCATTGTCACTGGAGCAGCTATCAGCCTCCTGAGGAACATAAAAAGACTCCTCCCAAGAAAGAAGAAGCTCCCGATTGAGATAGCCGTTGAGGACGTGGTCAATGGGCGCAGCACCTACCCCACCGTTGGCATAGAAAGCAAGCAGCAGCCCCTCCAGGGGGGATACTCTGCTGTCCACGTCTTCTCTATTGGTGGAGGAACCTTCACCGAGTACAAGGCGCTTATGGAGCTGGGCGAGCAGCTTGGCGTTGAAATAACGTACGGCACCACCGAAATACTCTCACCAGGCAAGTTTATCTCTGCAGTTACCTCCGTTCTTAAGAAGTAGCCTGGTTGCGGTGTTGCGGTGTATTGCGGTGTATTGCGGTGTATTGCGGTGTTGCGGTGTATTGCGGGGCAATAGGGTGGCAATAAATCTGATATATCATGGTCGGTGGTATACGGTATGGTGCTATGGTGCTGTACTGTACAGGCAGTAGGGTAGTTGTTTTTAAAAAACAGCTCTATATTTATTCCAACAAAACCTTATTTAATTAATAAAAGAAACACTATGGGATTGAGACTAAAACTGTACCCCCCTCAGTACCACCATACCACCACACCACCACACCGTACCCCCCAGTACCGTACATGCACCGTACCACCACACCACCGACCGTGCTATATTAGATTTATTACTGCGATATTACTGTTGCTCTTTAAAGAAAATGTCTTCAAAGTTTCTTCCTGTTTCCTCGCATATCTTTCTTACCTTTGATACAATTTCAGATATTTCTCTCCTTGTGTCTAGATGAGCTTTTCTGTACGTTTCCCTCATCTTTTCCAGATCCTCTCTTTCCTTTTTGAGCGTTTGGGTCAGTTCGGTGAACTCGGCGACTTTGGCCTCGATTCTTTTCATCTCGCTCTCAACCAGAAGCTCTAGAAGTCTTTCCTTCTTTCCCTCCTCTACCTTCTTCTGCTCCTCGGCGCGGAAGATGCACGAGGAGAGAGCCACTGCAGCTATCTCGTTAAGTTGGCTGTTGATCCATGGCCTGGCGTCTTCTTCCTTTTTCTTTTCATCTGCGATCCTCTTTATCTCCCTAACGGCTGCTTTGGCCGCTTCACTTGCCACCCCGGGGTGGACCACACTCGCTAGGAAGGCTACTGTGGACATGACAGGGTTGAGGGTGTAGTTGAAAGGAAGCTTGTTCACCGAAAAGGAGATGGCTTCCATTTCCACCAGGGGGTTTTGGATGCCCATCTTTAGAAAGTGAAGAACACACTGCTCGACCGTTTTTGTTTTAACGTAAGAAGACACCGCGTGCCAGTCGTCTTTGTACATCTCAATTCCTTCAACCAGGAACATTTCTTCCTCCACCGACCACACCTGCCGAATGATTCCGGCCTCTAGTAAATGAAAGTTGCTGTAAGAGAGCGTGGTGGGATACCTTCCCCCATCAAAGCACTGTTTGCAGAGAATGATCCTCTCTCGATCGGAGAAGTAGATGTTTTCCTCGCCCTGGAGACCGTTCATTTCTTTGTGGCATTCGGTGCAGTTGGTCACTGTGGGGATGGAGGTTATCCGCGGACCGTTCATTTGGAGGGTGTGGTGCTTGGAAATGTCTTTGAGCACGTCTGGGTGCTCCTGCTGGGTGCTTGGCTGGGTGTTCGGGGTGGGAAGGGTCGACTCTCCCACAGTGACCATTTTAACTTGAACCTTATTCTCGGGATGGGTCAGCTCGGCCGAGGCGCTGCCTCGGTGGAGATTAAACAGGTCCTTCTGCTCAATTCTTCTTAGCATTGCTTCAATGTCTCTTTTGACGCCTACCTTGTAGTTTATCAGCCCCCAGTGCTCTAGGAAGGTGTACACCTTGATAATCATTGACACGTCATCTGTCAGATACTTTCTGCATTGGGTAATTGATAGGTGTGCTCCTGGATTGTTTTGAAACATCCGAAAGATCCTGTTCCGGACGTGAAGATAACCCTTCACCCCCTCCTCCGTTTCTAGGTGCGGGTGGAAGGCTCTTTTCTCAATGTCGTCTACGCCCTCCGTGCTAAACCAGGCCGAGTGCATTGGCACCAGCACGGGCAGAGCGTTTGTCTCTCCAAGAGTTGTAAAAAGCTGTGGGTAGGTTTTTTGGAGGGTGTGCACAGACTCTTCTCCAGCACTTGTTTCCTGGTCGGTGGAAATATTCACTATTCCCTCCTTTGTTGCCTCTCCTGCTCTGTATGGGTTGCTTTGTGCCAGTACTTTATCCACTTTAAAGTTCCAATTGTGCATATTCTAAAAAAATAAATCACAGTTCCTCTAAATACATCTGCCACACCCCGCACCCCCGCACCACCTCCCAGGACCGCAGCGCGCCAAAGCACCCACCACACCACCAACAGGCCACAGCTACATCCATGGTGCTCCAAAAGCAACCAACAGCTCATTCTGGGACAGTGTTTCTAAGAGATATAAATTTTTTGTTTGTGTTTGTCGTATGAAAGAGAGGAAGGATGGAGTTTTGTCGCCAAAAGTAGACGAAGGTCTCTACTCTAGGCAGCTATACGTGATAGGAAGTGACGCAATGAAGAAAATGCTGCGCTCAAACGTTTTGGTGGTGGGGCTCAAGCAGATAGGAACAGAAGTGGCCAAGAACCTCTGTCTAACAGGGATTAGGAACGTTTCGCTCTTTGACGGCTCAAAGGTGGCACTCTCTGACCTAGGGACAGCGTTTTACTGCACAGAGGCAGACGTTGGCGACCGGGTGGACAAAAGCATCGAGTACAAGATCAAGTCTCTCAATCACCAGGTGAACGTAACCATTCTAGAGGCGCTCCCAGAGACTTTTGCAGGGTACACTGCCGTTGTGGTCTGTGATGCGACCCTCAAGCAGCAGATAGAGATAAACCAGGCCTGCAGAAAGGACCAGGTGCCTTTTATTGTGGCAAGGTCCCGGGGGCTGTTTTTTCAGGTGTTTTGCGACTTTGGTGATTCCTTTGTGACAACGGACGAAAACGGGGAGGAGGTCTTTATGGGAGCCATCAGGAGTGTGTCGTCAGCGGGAGAAGTTACCCTTGCAGAGGAAGAGAGGCACGGCCTTGAAAACGGCGATGAAATCGAGATAAAAGGTTTTATGCCGCGGAGGTATCAGGTAGCCGATGCCAAAGCCTTCAAGTTCTCATTGGTGGGGTACGGGGGAGAAGACCTTGCTGGATCAAGCTTTGAGCAAATCAAGAAGCACCATGCTCTTAGCTTTAAAAGCCTGAGCGACTCGCTCACATCCCCGCTAATTACGCCCACCGTTGAGGGCGCCGAGGTCGTCCATCGCTGCTTTGAGATAGTGGACCAGGCAGAGGAAAAAGGGGCTTCGCTTGGGGCCTTCCTGGAAGAGTTCCGGCAAAAGCTTGAGCTGTCAGAGAGCGCCGCTTTTATGGCCGAAGAGTTTTTTGGGCAGCCCTGGGGGACGATTGCGCCAATTGCCTCAGTTGCGGGGGGCATAGCAGCCCACGAGGCCCTAAAGGCCTGCAGCCACAAGTTCAGCCCATTGCAGCAGTTCATGTACTACCACGCCCTAGAAGCGCTCCCTCCAAGTATCTACAAGAAAAAGAGGGAGGGTTTTGTTGAAAAACCTGGCCGTTATGGTCCACTCTACAAAATTTTCGGGGAAGATACCGAAAAGATTTTTAAAATGGGCATTTTTGTCATTGGCGCTGGAGCCATTGGGTGTGAGCACCTGAAAAACCTTGCTCTCCTTGGAGCAGGCAAAGATGGCGCGCTCTCCGTTACAGACATGGATGGCATTGAAAGAAGCAACCTCAACCGCCAGTTTTTGTTCCGGGAAGAAGACATCTCACAAATGAAGTCGGTGGTGGCATCAAGAGAGGCCGCAGTGCTCAACCCAGACATGGCCCAGATAATTAGATCGTACACCTCAAAAGTGGGCAAAGAAACCGAAACACTCTTCAACGACCAGTTCTACCACGGAATGGACATCCTGATGAACGCCCTTGATAACATTGATGCCAGGCTATACATGGACACCCAGGCTATCTACCACGGCATCTCAATGATAGACACGGGAACGCTTGGGGCCAAAGGACACACGCAAGTGGTCATCCCGCACACCACGGAGCACTACGGAAGCGCCACCGACCCCCAGGAGAAGTCCATCCCCCTCTGCACCATCAGAAACTTCCCCCACCTCCCGGTGCACTGTGTGGAGTGGGCACTTGCAGAGTTCAAGACTTTGTTCACCGAACGGATTTCAGAGATAAAGCTATCAGTCGAATCGGCCGGTAAGGAAGAGATTTCAGACGCCATTAAATGGGTTATTTACACCAGGCCCAAAACCCCGAAAGAGGCCCTGGTTGAGGCAGTCAAGATGTTTTACCGAAAGTTCATCAAAGGGCCAAACACGCTTCTAACGGCCTTCCCCGCAGACCACCGCACAGACGAAGGCACGCCTTTCTGGACGCCCCCCAAAAAAATGCCTACACCAGCCGTCCTCTCCCTGGACAACCCAAGCCACCTAAGCTACATCACCACAGCCCAGAAGCTCCTCAGCAAAACCTTCGATCTGGAGGAGGTATCTTTCACCCGGCCGCAGATTGAGCAGTGCATTGGCCCAGCCATCGCTGAAGCCGAGGCTGAAGTGGAAGGAAGCGTCCCCGCTGGAGGCCTTGACCTCTCCAAAGTCTCGGTGAGGGAAGAGGAGTTTGAAAAAGACTCAGAAACCAACGGCCACATCGAATTCATCACAGCAGCCGCCAACATAAGATGCGACAACTACCAAATCCACAACCTTCCCCCTCTGGAGATAAAAAAGATAGCTGGAAGGATCATTCCAGCCATTGCCACCACCACCGCAGTAGTTTCGGGGCTGGCAGTGATTGAAGCCATCAAGTACGTCTTCTGGAAAAACGAGCCCAAAAAAGAAGACGTTTTCAGGAACACGTACGTCTCCCTAGCACTGCCTCTGCTTACCTCAAGCGAACCAATGCCGCCCCAGAAGCACACAGTTGACCTTCCATCTGGCAAGCTAACTATCACCAACTGGAACATGATCGAGGTTGAAGACAAGCCCCTAAAAGAGATCATCGAGTTTTTAAAGCTGGAGTGGGGGGTAGACATTCCCACGGTCATGCAGGATCTAACCATGCTTTACTGCTCCTTCTACAGCAGTGCACGGTTCAAGACTAACCTGGATAAGACGGTAGGCGAAATCCTTTTTCCAGAAGGCATTCCCAAGGGCATAGGATCTGTGCGTTTAGATGCAGTCGTGGAGGACGACGAAGGCAACGACCTTCTCGTTCCGTTCGTTAAAGTAGTCCTTCGGCAATAAATGGATTAATTTATTTCTTTGTTGTTTTTAATGGAGGCTTTACTCGAACAAGAAAAGAGCTTTAGACTGAACGGGGACAAGGACAGGCTGGCAGATGTTCTCATTGCAATGGTAGACCATGCACGCACAGACAAAGAAACCATTGAAATCATCGCGCTTATGAGCAAGAAAAAGGGGCAGCTCAAAGAGGCCTTGGCCAAAATGATCGGCCATGCATACGCCAAGAAACAGGCCGAGTACCACACGTCCCTCGAGGAGTACTCGTTCAGAAAGGTCAGAACAGTCGATCTCTCAGAAGCTTTTGAGCACGAACACAACAAACACGCCGAAACCGAGCCTACCCCACTGCTCCAGTTTCTCAGAACACTGCTTTCCTCGGTCATTGAGGGAAAGATCTACCTTGAAGGAGTCAGAGTGCTTGTTACCGACGGCATCAAGCAAATACTTCTCTCGCAGAACATGGTAAAAGAAGCCCTAGAGACTATTTACAGCGTTAACGTTGAAACCTTCTCATCGCTAACGACTGAAGACATTCTAAAGTACCAGCTGGAGCAAATGTACCTGGCTATCATCTCCAGAGAGACGGAAAAAGCGTCCACGCTCTCTAAGCGCCTGAGCCAGAGACACCTTGAAGAAGCTCCCTCCCTCAAGCCCTTTTACCTGAACCGAATGATCTTTGTCCATTTAAGGGAAAAAGACTACCACGGAGTTAGCTCAGTCTTTAGTGAGATAAGAAAAAGCGAAGAAAGCGTCGATGGGGCGCACAGTCTTAACGTCTCCCTGGGCATCTTTTACGGGATTCTCTCGCTGCACCACCCCTACTCCCCAATGCTCATCAAAGGAAACACTGAGAGCAAGCTCTGTCCCGACAGCTCGCGGGTCCTTGGAGAGATGTTCATTTCAACGCGCCTGGTCAAGCAGGACGAGCTCGCCTCTTCGCTCGCCCAAGCACCTTCGGAGGTGCAGCAAGCCTATGCCCACTACCAGGAGGAGATAGATAAGATCCTCACAGAACACAACATAATCGTTATCTCTACATACTACAACAGGATAACGATTGAGAGCATGTCCTCCATTCTTAGCACCCCAACAAGTGTTCTAACACCTCTTATCACTGAAATGATCAGGAAAAAGATGCTTACCGGGATAGTGGACCAGATGTCAGGCACGGTTGTCTTCTCTCTTCCAGAAAACGACCTAGAAGACTGGAGCACGGGCATAGACAAGTGCCTAGACCTGATTATCAAGATATCCCACAACATAACCAAGACCTAGTACCAGGGCTGGTTCGGGGTGTTTAGAGACAATAAAAGCTCGATTCTGTTGACTGGCCCCCACTGTCCGTACCACTGTCCGTACCACATAACAAGAGTGGGGAGTGTAAAATATTTGCAATGACTACGTACACAAAGGACTACCCCGAGCGAAGCATTCGCATCATAGTCAATGACTACGTTCCCAACGACGAGAACTCAAAAACCGTGGTGGACATCCTAGGCGAGGGAAAGCCAGGCATTTACATTGTCACCCACGTACCCACCCCCTCTGTTATACACCAGCCATACACGCCAGCCAACCCATACAACCCAGGAAGCATGTTCATAGACCCTTCCTACTTCAAAAGAGACGACCCGAACCACCCCTTCAAGAAGTACGACCCAGACAATGACGAGCTACAACCCCCAGGCGGCCCCAGCGCCAACTATTTCATCTAGGCACCCTCCAGCACATGACCTAAATATTTATTATGTAGTCTACCACTACCGAACCACCGCACCACCGCACCACCTAGTGCCCATTATTAAAGTGGTACTTCAGCCCATTGGCATTCTTGTATCTTTTGCCACACCCTGGGACGTCGCACGCATATGGCTTCTCACTTTCCATTCCTCCACCAAGGTGGCCTTTGCCCATGTGGTACTTGAGACCATATGCCGATGTGTACTTCTTATTACAACCAATATGTGTGCATTTGAATGGCCTCTTTTTATCTTCATCTTCATAGTGCGACTCTCCAAGCATTTCTACCTCGGCATCCATGTTAAAGTCCTTAACCACCACGGGGGGGAGGAGAACGCCAAGTGAAAGACTCTCAGATTGCAGAATGGTGTTGTAGAAGGCAGTTGGCTTGGAGTAGTCGTAAGACATTGAGTTGTCGTTAAACACCACAGTGGGTACTTGAACTATTTCATTGTGGGCGTCTCCCCCGTGCCACTTTACATGCTGCAGACCGTCTTTCTTGGTTTCGGTGGAAATAAACTTGTAATGGCACTTCTCGTAGTGGGTCACTAGATCGTGGAGGGTTGGAAGCGACTCACCGCAGCACTGGTAGTTACTTTCTACGCTGTCGTCCATGCTTCCATTGTCTCCTTTGAAGGTAAATGGCGAGCCGTCTGTTACACAACCACTGGTTTGCTGCTCTGGTATTTTAAGTGATATGCCCGCTTCTTCAACTATCTCTGAGTCTATGCTTGTGTTGATAGCGCGGTCTATGGACTCATAGTCTAGCGGCACTGGTTTTCTCTTCTCAATCTGTTCGTTGAGATCCCCAGAGAAGCTTTCGTTTTCTTTCTCGTCTGCCGAGCACTCTCTTTCTCCCATCTCCTTCATGTTCAAACGAATTTTATTTTTTAAATATTCTCTCAGGGGATTAATCGGGGGACTACATGGGGCACGGGGCGGGTGTTTTTATTTTTAAATGAGCGAAAGGAGGAAGAAGGACGTGAAGAGGCTGGAGCAGGTTGACTCTGAGATATCTTTGCTTGAAAAAGAGAAGAGCTCAACGTTCAATGCGATGGTAGAGATAGAAAACGAGCAGGAGATAAAAAAGAGGGTGTCAAACAAGAGACTAACCAAGCCAATTGGAGGGAGCGCTGCCCCTTTAAAGATAGCGCCGGGGATGCTAAAGTCCCTGAACCAGCTGATGTTTGAAATGAGCAACCTGCCCACCGAGTACATCTTGGCCCAGAGCAATAAAATGGTCCTAACGGGCGAGTGGTTCCTCTCGATCTTGGAAAAAGAGTGGCTCGAAAAGATCTCAACGGTTAAGAAGCTGCTTGACCGGAAAATGTTCCTGGAAGAGACCCGGAGAACGGAGTTTTCCGAGATTGGCGGGGCCAGGCGGCGGCTGCTGGCGCAGGCCGAGGCCAAGAAAAGCATGGCTAGGCAGGTGACTAAAACGCTGCACCAAATGAGCGGGGTGCCCAGAGCAAGCACTGGGAGGCCGGTGGATGCCGTTAGTCTGCTTGCATCAGAGTATACGCCCGAAACGGTAAAAAGCGACTCCCAGAGAAGGTATAGGTACTTGCTATCGCTGTTTTCGCTGATGAAGGCAAACAAGAGCGCGGTTCGGTTCACCATTCCCCAGAGCAAGAAAAGCACGGCCTCCGTGCACTCCTCGCACGCCGCCTGCCTTGAGAAGCTCAAGGCCGAGGTTGGGAAGATCTGCACCATCCCCGAGCTGGCTAAGTACCGCCTCAGCCGAAAGAACCAGCAGGAGCAGCAAAAGCTAAGCAGTATCTCCCTGCACAAGACGCAGAAGCACGGGGTTCCGATTATGATCACCGAGTCCAAGATAGAGGAGCTGAGCATTAGGCCCAAGCACCCCGAGTCCGAAAACCCCGAAAACCCCGAGCACTGACCAACCCTCACAAACCCCGAAAGTCCGAAACCCCGAAAGTCCCCAAAGACCCCGAAGACCCCGAAACCCCGAAAGTCCGAAGACAATCGGAGGAGCATTTTGATTGCGGGGGCAATGAAGGGGTGCACGGAGAGACCCTCTAAAATAGAAGGAAGTTCTAAGGAGTATGGATGGAGCAGAGAGAACGGACAACATTGACCGGGCTAACGTTCAGGCGGTGGCAGAGACCACGGTGCTAGTGGGCACACCGCAAACAGAGGCAGCAGCCCGGCTAAAGAACTACGTGGTAAAGGACATAGTTGAGTCTGGGACTACCAGCCACGTTTATGAGGGACTGGACTGTCGAAGCAAGAAGCCAGTGGCGATAAAAGTCATCAACCGGAGGAAGTACGTTGGGCTGGAAAAGAAGGATTTGCGAGAGAACCGGATCTTTCGGGAAGTGCTGGTTTCCTTTCTTCTTGACCACCAAAACATTGTCAAGCTACGCGAGTTCTTCTTCACCGACGAGTTCTTTTATTTGGTGTTTGACTACGTCAAAGGGGACCAGTTATTGAAAAGAATTGTTACCACCAAGAAACTAAGCGAAGCCACGGCTAAGAAGTACTTTACGCAGGTGCTGTCAGCTATTTCGTACTGCCACAGCCACTATCTTGTCCATCGAGACATAAAGATAGAAAACATTCTTATCGATCGGGATGACACCGCTATGCTGATTGACTTTGGCCTGTCCAACTTTTATGAGAAGGAAGGGTTTTTAGGGACGTTTTGTGGATCGCTCTACTTTGCTGCCCCCGAGCTGCTTTCAGGGCACCCCTACCAGGGTCCAGAGGTCGATGTTTGGAGTCTAGGGGTGGTTCTTTACGTGATGGTCTGTGGGAAGGTGCCGTTTGACGATAAAAACATGCAAACGCTTTATCAAAAGATTATTTCAGGTGAGGTTGATACGATCAATCTTTCAGAGGAGGTAGGGTCTCTGATCAAGAGAATGCTGGATCCGGATAGAAACACAAGAATTACCATTGCAGAGGTGTTCAAGCACAGGTGGATCAGGAAGGATGGAGCGATTCAGGAAAAGAAAAAGGTCCATGTGGATTCCAGCACAGCCGTGTACATAAATTACCTTTTTGGGGAGCAGTTCATGAAGGGGGAGAAAAACAGGCACCCGGAAGCTCTTCTTTCCCTGTGCTCGCTCTTACAGAACAAGCCGATTGGAAGGATTCTCCCGTCGCGGCTCGAATCGATTGTTGACTTTGTCAGTGACAAGCGTCTCCAGATAAAAAAAACCGTTATTAAGCACTGGCAGGGGCACAAAATAAGAGAAGACGTGCTTGTTAAGGCGCTGGAAACGATTTTCCGGGAGATGGGGCTTCCTTTTGAAATATCCGCTGGGAAGTATCAGTGTGTAGCCTACAGCCAGACGGTATCCTTGCAGATAGTAAAAAACAGGATAACGGACGCGTACGGCATAGAAATAGAAACCAGACTAAATAAGGCCCAGGCGAAAGAGCTAGAGGCTTTTATTAAGAGAAGGCTGAAGGAAATTGCAGCAGCGCACTCCCTAAACAACTTGTAAGGCGCCTCTGCCTGGATGCTTAGTAATAAATGTTTGAGTAAGTTCGGGACAGTTCGGGACAGTTCGGGACACCGTAGGGGACACCATAGGGGACAGTGGGGGCAATGATTGGTGGACAAGCCCAAAGTGGCCAATTGATAGATGGGTAGGTACATATAAATTTGCTATTTTAAAGAAAGCAATCGTTTTTATGAATGTGTGGTGCAAAATACTAGACCGGGTTACAGCTACCGAGAGTAATTTATCTATTGGCCGAATACATGCCCGACAAAAGAAGACTGGCGCCATTAGCCGGGCTCGGGGCGAGTTTGCGCGCTACTGGCAACCTAAGAGTGGATCAGGGTACAAGCTACTTGCTTTGCTGCACGCGTGTCCTCTTGTTTTCATTGGCGCGGTTGTTTGTTCTTCTGTTGCTCAGCTGGGAGCTATGCTATGTCTTATGACAGGTGGCAGCTTGGGATCTTTCTTTTTCTTAACAAACGAACCTAAATTGATTATCTGTGCAAATTTTTCTCTTATCTTCTCTATAGCCCTTTTCCACAGAAAGTATCGGGGAGAACATACCCAGTCGCTTTTTGCGACAGCAGTCAAAGACACTGCCATTCTTCAGCTGGCTAGTTTGTGCGCCGCCATACTTCTTCAGCTCACCGCCAAACATACCCAGCAAACTAACACGCCGCTCTTGATTGAAGAAGGGATCCTTCTTTCCTGCTTTTCCCTGGTTTATTTGAGATACTCCAACTACCAGGCCGTAGAAAAGGTCTTTTGCTTCTCTTTGTTGGGGTACACACTCTCCCTCTGTTTTAATTTCGGGGTCCTCCCTCATTTTGCCCCAGACACCTCCAGAGCATGCTAATAAACAAAGCCAAGCGAGGGATGCCATCAGAGGAGAGCCTTTTTGAAGCTTTCACCACCTACGATATCGAAAAGAAAGGGTACCTTAACGAAAGTGAGCTTGAATGCTTTTGGCTGTACAGTGGACTGCTTGGGTGGAAAGTCACCCAGAGCATTACTTTTGCCCAGCTAAAGGAAGAGCATGCTCTGGCCCAGGCCCATACAAACCGAATCCTAGCACTCCTGGAACACACAGGCCCAACCATGCTTCTCCAAAAAATCAACCTGAACCTAACACAACCCGAAACAAACGAGCTTATGGCACACATTGCCCCCACAACCCCGCCCAAAACAGAAGCCCCCCTGGCTCCAGCCCCCCCTGCCCAAAGCACTCCTAAGCCATAAATAAGAGTATATTTTTTAGCCCATGTTTTTTTCTAAGCGCTTAGACTCCCAGGCCAGGGAGCAGCCTGTGTTTATCGCTCTATGTTTATACGGTGTAGTTTCATGCCACAGGTACATTTTATTGTTGAATTCTCTTCTATGGTGTGTTTCGGGTTTTGTTTTATATTGAATATAGCCTGTGTCTCAATGAAAGTGCTTCTTCTTCTTGCGTGGTGCAGCTACATTCTTTGCGACGAAGGAAAGGAAGTCTTTGAGCAGATTCAGGCGTACAGAAAAGCCCACTCTCTCCCAGGGCTGGCCAGGTCGCAGTCTTTGACCAACACCGCCCGGGATCGGGTAGAAAACCTACTTGGCAGTAAAAATCTGCTCAATAACAACCCAGATATCTGGACAGTTGCTGAAAAAAACCAGTTCCATCCAGTTTCCATAGGGGAGAACATCGGTAAGAGCGCCAACCTGGAGAAGAAAGGAAGAGATATTTTTAACGAATGGATCAATTCTCCCGTCCACAAAGAAAACCTTATCGATCCACGGGACTATACACATTTGGGTGTCTACAAAATCACCTCGGAGTCCCACGTCTTTGTGTCAGCGGTTTTTGCCAGAAAAGACCCAGGCCACCCCGAAAGCCGCCAGCCAAGCCACCAGCCAACCACAACCACGCCTACCCCGACACCTACCCCCAGCAGCACCCCCTCCCCCATAGACAGCCTCTCAGTTACCAGCACCACCAGACAAACAGCTCCCTCTGGATCAAATAACTTACCCAATCCTACCACCAATCCTACCACTACCCCCAGCAGCACCCCCAGCAGCACCTATGGCCCCATGACCCCCCAAACCCCCAGCCCAAACCAAAACCCGAACCCGAACCTTACCACGTACAGCCCCAATCCCAATCCCAGCCCCAGCCAAAACCCCACACCTACCACGTCCCGCCCCAACCCCACACACAGTCCCAGCCCGAGTCCTACCTTTCTAATTACCATACCTGAATCAATGCAAAAAAACAACTCAGTGATTAAACTGGTCATTGTAAAGGATACCGATGGTCGTAAAGACGGCTTTATTTAAAGATTAACTGCCTCTTCGGAGTACTCAGTTGACCACAGTGAGAGATTGTCCCTGAGCAGCTGCATAATAAGCGTTGAGTCTTTGTAGCTGTCCTCGGTAAGACTGTCAAGCTCTGAAATTGCTTCATCAAAAGCTTTTTTTCCCATGTCAACCGCTTTTTTCCTTTCGTTGAGTATTTCAAAACAGAACACTGAATAGTTTAGGTACAGACCCAGCCTAGTAGGATTGGTGGTTGGCAGCGAACTGTTGGCTATGTCTGTCGCTTGCTGGTAGGCCTTGTCAGCTTCGCTCGATATTTCTGACAGGTACTCATCCCGAGCAATTTCTGCCTTGTAGCGGAGATAGTCACCTTTCATCTTCAGGAAGAACACCTTGGAGTCTACCACGCTATCATCTATCAGGTACGTATCTAATAAAGATAGAACATCATCACAGACGGCGTTAAGTTCTTCCTCAACGAGGTTGATGTATTGGGTAATACTCTCGATGTTTTTCTCGCTAGCTTCGTCACTCATTCGGGTTTCTTGTAGGGTTTTGGTCAGGATTCTCCAGGAGGTTCTTCTGACACCCACCTGGTTCTTGTAGGCAATTGAAAGCATGTTTCTTTCTTCAATGTTGAGTTTTATGCCTTCCTTGGCCGCTTGCTTGGTTGCATCCTTCATACTTTCTAGCATTTGTTCAAATCGTTCTGCTTTTTCACTAAGCTTGGCCTTGTATATTGACTCCTGGTACGACATGTCTATTAAAAATTAAAGATTTGTTTTTTTATCATGAAGAAGTCTCTGCGGACGCTAAACTCGCTTTTGGGGGGTGCCGTGTCCATTTACGCGAGTCTTGACCTGGGAAAGCCCCCAAAGCTTAGAAGCACCTCTTTTCTTGATTTTGCCAGACGATTTTATCATTTGACGCATATTGGGCTTCTTATGTCCCTGGTTACCTTTGGGCTGGGGCTGCTCTCAAGCGCCATCGAGGGACGTGGCCGCAGCCAAAGAGGGGGCAGGGTGCTCAAAGAAATCTACCTCCACATGCTCGCCATCACTGTAGCCACTGAGTCCTTTATTCCAATTGTTTTTTGGGTGCTTTGGGCCATAGACAAAGGAAACGTTGTGGACGTGGAGAATTATGTGGGGCAGGACTCGGTGTCTTTTTTCTTTAACCTGTGCATGCATGGGATACCAACGCTCTTTCTTTTGGTAGAGTTTTTCATCTCTGACTTTCAAAAAAGCAACCGTCACTATTTCCTGCTGTTTGTGTTTTTTAGCATCTACATGATGATTATGTTTGAGTTCAACAGAACCACAGGGGAGTGGCCATATCTTATTATTTCCAAGTTTCAGAAGTATCACCGGGCTGCTTTCCTTTTTGGGTGTTTTTTGTTTTTGTGCTTTCTCTACGGGTTTCTGGCTTTCATCCACCAACACATCAGTCGTGCGGAGGCCGTTAAAAAGCGGGGCCCAAAAAAAGCGGTCAGGAGAGCTCGGAAAAGAGCCTAATAAATGGCCACTGTAACTATTGAAAAATTTAGCAAACAAAGAATGAGCGAGGCAGCCACAAGGGGTAGAAACAAGACATGGGTAACGAATACGCTGTGTTTGGGGGTAGTGCTGTGCATATACGGAAACATGGACCCTGACGCCAGCTCTTTTTTCGGGGTTTCTTTTACGAGCTTCAGCTTCCGAAGGTTTTGGTACATCACCAACCTAACACTGGGGTTTTCAACGCTGGCGCTATCTCTAAGGGTCTGCCTGGACCTCTGGAGTGCCTGGGGCGGAGGAGGGAGTCATCCAGAGAAAGAAAAGCTGGAAGAGATGCACAGTTGCCTCGTATCTGTGATGATGGTGGCTGAAACGATTATTTCGGTGATTTTTTGGCCGTTATTTTTTCATAATCCAGAGCTGTTCTTTGCAGCGGCCAGGGTTACCGGGCCCAGAGCGATTGGGATCTTTCCAAACATATGCATGCACGGGCTGCCAGTCCTCTTTCTAGGGGTAGACTACTTCACCGACCCGAACATTCGGGGCAGGAGGTACAACAAGAGCTTAGCTGCTTACTGGGGGGTGTGCGCTGCAGTGCTTGTGCTCTACTACCAGCAGTTTAGGCGGTGGAGGTACGCTCTCATCTCAAAGGTGCCTGGGTGGTGCAGAGCGCCCGCGCTCCTGGTAATTTTGCTGGTGATGTATCCTATTCATTGGAGCTATGTCTGGGTGTACGGGAAAAGAAGAGGTCTTCTGGAGCCCGGGGAAGGGGGGTGGACTGGCAAAGCATCCTTTTTTCTCGGCCTGGCCGGCGGTTTCCTCTACAAAGGGGCTTTGTCCTTTCGGGATTTTTTATCGGCACCCCGAAACAAGAAAAGAGCGAAGGAAAAGCCTGTAGGAGGTTAGTCAGCTGGGGGCCAGTGTATTAATAAAATTTTCTTAGAATCACTAACCATGCCCATTCGTAACCGAGACCAGAGGATCTTTGAGGCTACAAGGGTTTCCACGGAGTCCCAAACACCGACCCGTGGCCAGATTTTTGGATACATCAACGGCGATCTTCATGTGCTTGGAGCTCCCCCTAAAAAGACGATTTTCGTTATGGCCCTGTTTATTATTGGGTGTTTTGCGCTGGGGCTGAATGTTGACTCTAGGAACAAGACACTGGGGGTGAGTATATCGGGTTTTTCAATGTTCAAATACGGGAACCTTGGGCAGCTGAATTTGGTAATGTGTACAGCGGTTCTGACTATTGGGATTATTGTTCGGGTAGCTATCAGGCACATCACCAGGGGGGTAGAGGTGATCTTTGCGCAGTTCAAACGGATTGAGGACGGCGGGCTGTGGAGCGACCTTACGTCTGTCAACGTGGGCCGTTTTTTATTCAGGCTGCAAACCAAGATAATTGACATTATTATCACAGAGCGGATTCTGCTAAAGCTGGAGGCTGTTCTTCCGAGTATACACACGGGGTTTTTGGTCGTTGGGCTAGTTTGGTCGTTCATCGGGATCTGTAGCTTTTTAGCGATTGCTGTGCTTTCGCCCTCCCTCAGCATGTTTCGCCCAGAGCTGCTTAGCTGCCTGTCCACCAACCTCTATACCAACCTAGCCATCCACACGGTTCCTTTCCTTGGGATACTATTTGACAAATGCACCCTTCCGTACCGCATTGACGAGGGGGGCATATTTTCCAACAAGACCCTTTTGATATGCATAGGTATCTATGGGGCAGTGCCGATAATCCTTGGGCTGGTGTTCTTCCTGGAAACTGGAGAGCTGGTCTACCCCTTCCTCTCTCTGATCACGCTGAAAGGAACCATCCTGGGCGCACTGTGTGTGGGATTTATATGGGGAGCGATGAAGCTGATCCAGCGCATTCTCCGGGCCTACAGGTTTGCGCCCACGTCCATCTGGTCGCACTACCAGCCGTTCATGCGGGAGGGCTTTAAAAGAACGTGGGTGGAGATCAGAAAAGAGCACAGCAAGACCACCATTCTGGTGCGGTTTCTGCTTCTGCCGCTGTTCACAGTGTCCCTGGGCCTAGCGATCTTCTATTTTGGCAATTCGCTGATTACCGTCCAAAAAGTCCAGATATATGTAAGAAGCATCTGCACAGAGACAGATATATATTTTGGAAAAATATCGGCATCAGCGATGGGAATGTCCCGCAGACTATCCAGTGCATCAGCCCAGAACCCTCTTGCCACCCAGGCTGCGTAAATGTCACCACCCCAGGGTTATTCCACCCACACTTTTTGAGCCTGAACCTAAATAGAGTAGTACGGGTATGAATAGGCGGGGGGAAATATAAGCCTGGGCCCAAGCCAAAAACCCCGAAAACCCAAAAACCCAAAAACCCAAAAACCCGAAAACCCAAAAACCCGAAAACCCCGAAAACCCGAAAGCATTTGGCCACTCTCTTCTGTAAAAATAAAAGAGGATGGAAGAAAGACTCATGCGCCACCTTTACCAGCTCCAAGAACGCGGGGATATAAGCAAAGAAGGCCTCTCGCCCGGGGACATTGAAGAACTTAGAAAAGCACTCGTGCTGCTGGGGCTCAGGCTAAACCAATGGTACACGGGCCAGACACTGGTGGCGACCAGCCCGGCAATCCAAGGAACAGTCAACGACTACGGCATAGCAGCCCTTGATATTCTTGGGACCATAGCCGCCTCCCCAAAAGGCGTGGCATCTACCGAGCTGAGGATGTGCCCCATAACCCAGGACCTGGTCAGAGACCGGTGGATTGAGGTAAGAGACCAAAGACTTAGACTAACCAAAAGAACAATGATCGAAAAGGCCGAGCTACTTTCAAAGACGTGTCAGATAGACATCTGCAGCTTTTGCAACATCCTCAATGAAGAGGGTAACCTTCCGCATGAAAGATGCTATGACCTTGCAACGACTACCGAACCACCCGAACACCGCCCGTAACAGAATAAAGCCAAGCTACAAATTTACTTACCACTTACCACTTACCACTTACTACTTACCACTTACCACTTACCACTTACCACTTACCACTTACCACTTACTGATCCGAGCCCCAGCCCGAGCAAAGGTTTATTTATCATCGAGGTTAGCCAGCAAGGCTTTGGTGCCTCCAGGCAGGGTTTTCGGGCGGTGCTGTGGGTGGTATACATTCACTCTATCTGTGTTCTGTTCTTGATGTCGCTGTACTCCTCCTTTAGCTTTTCCAGATCGCTTTTGCTAAATCGGTGCTTGCTCTCCAAGGCGCTGTTGACTCTCTCGGGGTGCTCCTTCTCCTCTTTACTAAACTTGTTCTTGAGCTGTTTTCTGTCCCTGTCTGTAAAGATCTTCTCAATCATGGTGAAGTCTGTCCCACAGAGAGAAAGAGTTTTATAAAAGAGCAGGGTTTCCTCCTTGGACCAGCGGCTCCTCTTGCTTGGCGCTTTCCCGTAGGAGAAAGAGGTAACTCTATCTTCAATGTACGTTCCTCTCTCAGCATCGTTCATAACAATCTTCCCGTCAACCACAATGAGACTGTCCGGGTCTGTTTCTGGATCCTCGGTGTTTCTTCTTCTTTTAGCCTGTTTCTTTGCTGCGGGAAAGTTCTTGTTTTCTAGAAAGTGCGCCAGAGACTGCGAGCTGTTTGGCGCCGGCGGGTTACTGCTGTCTCCCATAAAAATTTTACTTCCAGTGCTTCTTTATCCGCTCAAGCATTACCTTCAAAAAAACCTCTGACCGGGAAACAATCTCCTCTTCCAGCTCGTTCTTATCATAGATGAAATGCCCTCTGGACATAAGGCCTAGCTCTACCAAATCGGTGAGTCTTCTAAAAATAACGGCTTTTTCTGTGTTTTTAAACATCGACAGTGCTGTGGTTCGGCGCTCAAACTCTTCATACACACTGCTAAAAGTAACTCTTTTCACTGTTGACGCCAGCAGAATAATCATGTGCACTGAGTTCAGCAGCGTGTAGGGACTTGGCTCCTGGATCTGGTAGAGGAACTTGTAAAACCGCAAAGAAATGCTTTCAAAGGTGTTGCTGATCATATAGGCGTTGGCAACAAACTTTTCCAGTCCCTCATCAATAATGTCCCACTCAAACGGCTGGGGGCTGTCTTCCTCCGGCGCTGCTTTTAGCGCCTCAACCACCCGGCTAAACACCCGCATGTAATCAGCCTCTTTCAGCTCCCTGGTGAAAATGCGTATCCCTGACATTCGGCTGATAATTCTCTTATCTAACTTTCCTAAGTCGGTAATAGTTGGAATCTGAAAGACAAACTTGTTTCCAAACTGCTCAAAAGGATTCTCCTGCTCTAAAATCCGGTACAGTAGAGCCTTAGTCACTGACGCATTGCTCGTGGACAGGTCAAATAGGTAAATGTTGGTGTTGACGTACTTAGTTCGCGTTTTAAACAGCTCTATCTGCCTAACAGACACGTTCGACACGATAGACAGGATGTGGTTAGTCACTTTTCTCGGCCCGTAAAGCCAAACTTTCTCACACTCTGGGCTCTCCATTCGCAGGAGCAGAGTCTCAATCACCGACAAGTACTTTGTTTCTACCTCCTGGTTGTAGAGAACGTCCAGCATCTCTGGAAGACCTCTAGCCGACTGAATCAGCTCCTCGGGCATGGAAACACTATGTGCACCAACCGACTGGGTTCTTTTGGGCTTAACCACCTGTTTAACTGGAAGAAGTGCTGGCTTCGGAGATGCAAGCTTGGGTATGGGCTGAAGGATCGGTACGGGCGCAGGTTTGGGGGCGGTTTTTGGAGAGGGGGCTGGTTTGGGGGCGGTTTTTGGGGCAGGTTCTGGTTTTGGGGGTGTTGAGGGAAGCGTTCGGGAAAGCGCCGCCCTCCTTGGGGCCTTTGGTGCCGCGCTTCTCCGGCCATGTCCCCAGGCATTCTCCAGCCCTTCTCCCTTCCCCTCCCCCGCCTCTTCCTTCTCCCTGGCCTTGGTCTCGTGCTTTATCTTTGGCTTCTTCAGAGGGTGCATCAAAAAAAATAATCGAAGCTCTTTATTGGGCGGCTGCTAGTTCCTTCTCTTTCTGGGCCTGACTCTTGTCCGCAATCTCACCAATATGAATGTCTCTGTCCTCTCTGATGGCTTCATCGTACTTGCCTCCCAGATAAAGCGTTGAGAAGCACCAGGTCACTGCAACAATGGCAACGGCTGTAGCCAGAATGGGGGATGCTGTTCTAATGTCTGATGTGTTGAATAGGAAAAGGAGGAAGATTTGCATGTTTGAGGCAAACGCCTTTCCAAGCTTTCCAAAGACTCCGTCGTAGACACCCTTGAACCTTGCCTGGTACTGCTTTGGAATTTTCACGCCAATAGCCTCCTTGCAGATGTCAAAGGCGGCATACTTCAGGATCTTAATCGTGTTAACGGCAAAGAAGCCGATCCAGATTTCAATGCTGGGGTATCCTCCCATGCCAATGGTGGCGAAGAGGGGCTTGCCCACCCGAATAAGGATGTTTTCAGCGTTTTTGCCTACGGCAGCAGCTGAAACGTTGCTCCAAATGAAGAGGAGGAAGACGAGGGCGCTGACCATGGTGCACACTGGGGTAATCATTCCCAGCGCAAGCCAGCCCTTCTTCTGAATGAGTCTCTTGAGCGGGGTAAGGAGCACTGCGATAACACAGGCTCCAATGACCACCTGCTGCATGCCCTGGGTGCGCATAACCACTGTCATGGCTGAGCTGCTGCTTTTCAGCGAGGAGATAAGCATAGACGACTTGTACGAGCTTTCTGTAAGGTTGGTGCAGATACCGTATCCAAGAACGGTCATTGAAAGATGGAAAACAATTGGGGTCTTCAGCATAACCTTGAACCCGTCAAGCATGCCCACTTTTTCCTTCTTAGCCTTGCGCCTCTGGTTTTCCGAGAGGATGTAGATGGGGTATGGGATGATGTTGGTGACCAAGTATCTGTAGGTGAAAATGTTAACGACGCAAATGCAAGAAACGCAGAAAATGAGGATGCCAACAATGAGCATCTGTCTCTCTGGGAACCAGTCTAGGAGGTAGGAGTTTCCAACCATGAGTCCTCCCGAGGTCATTAGACCAAAGTTGGCTGCCATAATAAAGAAGGGGTAGAATCTGAGCGCCTGTCTAAGAGGGCAGATTTCGTTGGCAATGGCAAAGAACATCAGCGAGGTCATAACGTTGCCCCAGAGCTCTGCTGTGATGTAGAGAAGGGTGCCTGTCCAGAAGTTGGCGGTGAGAAGAAGACCTTTGAGGAACTCCAGCCCAACGACAAACATTTTCTTGTCTGAAAACATGTCGTTGATCCAGAAGTGGTATGGCTCAATGTAGTTCACGGTAGGAAGAAGCACAAATGCGTATATCAGGAAGAATACACCAAAACCAATGTTCAGAGCGAACATAATCTTTTCTAGCGTGATGCCTTTTGAGAGGAGATACTGGAAGAACACTGCAAAGATCATAGTCACTGCAATAACGATGAAAGATTTGAGGTACTGAATTGAAGCGGGCAACATTCTGCTAATAACTACGGCGTCTTTGGTGTCTCTGAGAATGGAGTATGCTAGGACAATGCAGAAGTAAAGGAATGTCATTGAGAAGAACTTTGCGTATTCGACGCGAAGAACTTTGAAGAAGCTGGAGCAGCCTTCAGCTGCTTCCTCGTGGGCCTCTTCCGTTGGAAGAGATCTTGTTCGGTAATCGTTCGAGAGTCCTGCTGCTTGCATGGGTTTTTGACAAATTTTTTCAAAAATACAAATATTTATGGTAAACATCCTAAATCTGTGACTGCCCTTGGGGCTTTCGCGGGGCTGCCTGACAACTTTCATCATCTCAGGTTTTCTAGCCTGATGTTTGGGTTTGTTCGATTTTTCTGGCAGGTCTTTTTCCCCTGAAAAAGGCTTTGCTAGGATTGGTGGGGGTCTGTAGCTAGGACGACCAAATAAAAAAATTATTCTAAAAGCAAAGAATGGCAACTACTAGCCCGAACGCATCCCCGCTAATTGACACGCTCTCTTACTTGATTGCAGGTCCAAACAGAAGAGCTGTCTACCCGGAGGTGGAAAAGCTGCTAAAAGATCCAAAGATGAAGCGAGACCTTGTGTCTTTTCACCGGCTGGTAGCTATGAAGGCTTACCGCCTGGCAGCTGACGGAGACCTTCTGGAGGCTGAGACGCTGATTAACGGCTGCAACTTAAATAGGTTGAGTGGGGCACTAGCTAACCACCACCTAGAAAGGGTAATGGTCCGGGAGTCTTTCAAAAGGATAAACAGGACCGAAAGCATTTCCCTGTTTCTTGATGGAGCATCTGATGAGGACGTTTACGAGTGGGCCCTTCTTGCCAAAGACTGGTCCAAGGGCCGGAAGTATGGATCTAAGCTTTTCAGCGTTTCAGGTAACTTTGCCCTAATGGTTCTTTTGCTTGACTGGAGAAAAGAGTTTAGTGTAAGGTTTCTTTTAGAGAAGGTGGCAGTCACCAGCTCTCTGGTTCTTCTTCTGTTTGCTCGGGGTGTGCCCCTTGAAGAGCTACATCCTTATATTTGCACGCTAGAAAGAGATGCTTCGTTTTTTCTGCTGATGAAGAAGCTGTTTATTTCAGGCACGGACCTATCTGCTTACCTGGCTTGTCCAGTAGAAGACATTCTTAGCGTGATTGATGACTGGGAGGTCTATCAGCACTGCCTCCAGGGGGGTCTGCGTGTTCCAGGAACAGCGGCGAGGAGCAAAGGTGCCAACTTCCAGAGGTACCTAGCGGTGCGGGATAGGAGCGCTGAGGCTTTGGCTGCTTTCATGGTTTCTTACGACCGTGTAGAGATGGTCAGGGAGGAGCTGCTCTGCTTGGAGGCCTCTGAGCCCGAAACACTGAAAAAGCTGCAAAAAAAGGTACCTGAAAAAATAGGCGTAATGATTGAGTACTCCCTTAGAAAAACCGCGGTTCAGAGCCTAGACAGGGCCCTATTCACTACCTCCTCCAAAGATTTTTCTTTCCTAATTGGGATCATTTTATCAGAAAAAAACAATGACTCACTGATAACCGCTCTTATTCTCTGCTTCCTTTTTGCGCAACGCTTTGACTCGTTCGAGGTAGAGCTCATTCTCTGCCTCCTTTACCGACACCTCTTCATGTACCAAGAAGTCTTGGACACCTACACCCATTTAGACATCCACACCATCCAGCTTGAAAGAATGAGCTATCTCTGGAACGATCTGCAGATCCTTCTCGAACAAAAGCCAGGATTGCTGCACCTAGAGTACTTTGACACCTACAGGACCATGGTATCGCAGTGCAACCTTGAGTTCTTTGAGGCGGTCAAAAACGGGTCCTTTGCTACAGCCATAGACATACTCGGTCTAAGAGATGCCCTGACAGCCTCAACCACCCACCAGCAAATGAAAGAGGGCGTCCTCCACCGATCCACTCCCCCTTCAATCACCAAGATTCTTCCTGCAGAGGGAAGGTACCTCTTTGACAAGTTACTTGCCCCACCCCGAACTAACCCAAACCAGGTCTTATTAACCCTAGAAGGTCTACCAGAGACCCTAGATACTGCCAAGATAGCTGAACTTTTCTCCCAGGCAAGAACTAAGGCACTGTTGCTGGTAGGTCAGAGTGCTGGGTTGGGCACTGGGTTGGGCACTGACCCGGGCACTGACCTGGACAACCTTCTATCCAGCCTAATTGCAGCCCAGGAGGCGGCCTTCCAGCAGCTGTGCCACTGACCATTACACCCCTCCCTGCTTCTTGACCAGGGCCCTGGCTTCGTTTAGCTTCTGGGTCAGATAGACACTTCCTCCCTTATCTGGATGGTTCCGGTGAAGCAGTTGCCGATAGTTCCTATCTACGCCAATAGAAGAGCCAGTACCAAGTATCTTTAAAGCCTCTGAAAGGGTCATCTCTGGGAGAAAGCCTGCATGTGGCATCCACCGCATTGCGCTTAGGAGTGGCTTCATTCTGAATTTTTAATTTCTAATTATGAAAGAAGAGCGTATACAGAATGCGTTTAGCACCGAAGGAATGCTGTTCCAGGTAGAGTATGCTCTGGAAGGAGCCAAAAAAGGCATGGGGTGTGTGATCATTATTGGAAAGTCTTCAATAGTCATGGCAGCGTCTAAAAGGATCCCTGAAAAGCTTATTGACCCAACCAATGTCTCTAGCTTCTTTGAAATACTCCCAAGCACCGTTGGCGTAGTAAGCGGGTACCCCATGGACGTTCAGGAAACAGCCTTCCAAACAAAAAAGGTAGGGGTGCAGTTCCTCCACACCCTCGGAAAAGAGCCAACACCTGACATCCTAGCCAGGGCCCTGGCAGACAAGTGGCAGCTCAGAACCCAGGAAAGCAGCCGAAGACTCACAGCAGCCAATCTAGCTGTGGTAGGCTACGACGGCGAAGAGCCTCTTCTCTACCACACCGACAGCTCAGGGTCTCTCCTCCCGTATCGAGCCATTGCTTTTGGCGAGGGGGGAACTGTTATGATGAAGAAGCTTGAGAAGATCTTCAGGCCCCAGGAAGCAGACGAAAGAGTCCTTCAAATGGCCCTGATTGCTCTGTCTGAGTCCCTGGGAAGCGACTATTTAGCCACCAATGTTGAGCTAGCTGTTCTAAGGAAGGGTGTTCCTCTATTGAGAAAAACCACCGATGAAATAGATGCTCTTCTGGTGCAGATAGCTGAAGAGAGCGTGTAATAAAGCTAATTCTTTTAAATTTTAATGAAACAGCCTGAGAGACTCTCATTTAGAAGAAGCTCGTATGCAGCAGGTCTAGGTCTAGCCGTGGTTCTAAGCATAAGGAGAGCCCCCGGGCTTATTCTCAGAGCCTTCCTTTGGTCGGGCTTTCTTTTCTCCCTTCTTCTTCTTTCGGTAGCTACCTACAGAGCATGCACCGTCCGGAACATCACACCTGCCGAGGAAAAAGACTATAAAGACTTTATCAGACAGCACACCATCCCTAAAGGAAAGAACACCCCAGAGGTTATCCCGGGGTCTGTGTCGGGGGCTATGTCGGGGTCAGGGTCAGGGTCAGAATCAGAAGTTGAAAGTACTGGAATGGGCCTAGACCCCTGGGGCTAAGGGCTGGGCTGGGCTGGGCTAGGGGCTGGGCTAGGGGCTGGGCTGGTGTGATGCAGTGTGGGCAGTAAGCTTCATTTGGTTTTCAATGTACTCTTTGGCTGCAAGGTACTCGTTAATGCGTTGGTGGTTGGTTTGGCTGATGATGTCTTGTTTGGAGGCTGGGTCCTGGAAGAAAAGGTACTTTCTCCGGGTGGGGTAGATGCCTTGTTGGACGGTCCTGTAGGCGTTGAAGAAGTCTTTCTGCTTGTAGGTTTTGATTACGCTCCGATAGTCAGATGCTTCTATCCCGTGGAGGTTGACAAGAAAGTCTAGAAGAGCCAAAACATCTTCCTGATTGCTGGGCCGGACCAAAAGATCGTTTTCTGACGAGGATGGAACACTTCTAAGCCTAATGGAGGAGCGAAGGTCCCGGGTGCTCTCTGCAATGGAGAAGTCTTCTTTGTTCCTGACAAACATTCGGTACTTGATGCACCCGTACTTGTCAATACGGTCCAGGGCCTGGGAGGCTACCTCGGGGGGGAGGGAGGAGAGAGAAACTATTTCGTAAAGGTTTGAGAGGTGGAATAGCAAAGTGTCAACTTGCTCGTTAAAAACCAAGGTGTACCCCAGCCCTGTAAATGAAGGCTTTTGTCTGAACAGGACGCCCTCTACATCTATAAACAGTGTTGGCTTCTTGTCTTTCTCCTCTTTGGGTGGCAGGCGCACCTCCATCGCTCCTTTAAAGCCAAGCTTCCAGATATTCCGCGCCGCTCCTCTTACTGCCTCGCTCCTGGCCCCAAGACCAATGAGTGCTGCTCCAAAACTTGCTGCTATAAATACTTTTGGGAAGCTTATTTGATTAGCGCGTATATAAGGAGAGAGCTTTTTTAAAAGTGGTGCTTGGTCGCAGAATGCTCGGATGACCATAAAAAATTTATTGGGGGTCGTCTGTAGCCCTTTGGACGCCCTGATAAAACATGGAGAAGTACCGCGCCTTCCCCTTGGAGACACACTTCAGCTCCTTTTTTCTTTTCTCCTCCCCTGCAAGGTACTCAACTATTCGGCTGACATCGGGCGTGCTCTCATTAACAAACCTTGCCACCTTCTCGCTTACCAAGTACTCTTTTTCGGTGGCCTGGAGGACCTTCTCAATCGAGTGGACCAGTCCCTTGTTGATCTGTGGCAGTGGCGTGTCCAGGTCGTAGATGTGCTTGTAGAGGCCGTCGGAAATACCTCGCATCTGGTTTATTACACCCAACAAGCCACTGAACAGCTCGTCGTACCTCTTCTCCCGCTCCCTTCCGCCCATACAAAAGTAAAATGCCTCAAAGAAATCGCTGCGCCTAGTCTACTCCAAAGGCTTGGGGCTCAGAGCAGCTCTTTCCTCCGGGGTGGCATCAAGGGCGCCAAGGATTCTTTCTTTATCCTCGGGGTCAACCAGCGAGGCTTCAATCAGTCTTTTGAGCCTGGCCAGCTCTTTTTGTGTTTCATAGGCCTCCAGCTTTTTGGCGTACTTTCTTAGCTCTTTAACGAGGCCAAGGTACTTTTTGGTATCGGGGTCTGGGAGGACGTGCTTTTTCAGGGCGGCAGCGATCCCAAGCAGGGTGTCTTCAACGACAGCGTCAAAAATCTCAGTGTTTGCCACGTACTTGAACGAGCTGTTGAGCTGCTCAATCACCTCTTTGGTTTTTACCTGCACGGCCAGGGAGAGAACCTCCTGGTGGAGCAGCGCTTTCTCCTTCCGGTAGATTGCCTGGCTTCTTTGGTTCTCCTCAGTGAGGAACTTCTTAACGAGCAGGTCAAGGACTTCTTTTTCTTTGGGGGATGTGCCGTTGGTGAAAACGGTGGTGGTGATAAGTACAAGGGTCAGGTGGAGAGAGAGGAAAATGAAAGATTTTGAGTAATTACTCTTTTTGGAAATAATCAAAGATACACTGCTAAAATACGAGATAAACAAAGTTTTTGTTTCCTGAATGGAAAATTCAAACAACCTCCCTCTAAGCATGCTCCTCCGGCAAAGAGCGAGTAGCTTGAAAAGAGTGTCAATGTCTGAAGTAGACTCTCCAAGCGGAAGGGTGTTGATGGTGTAGACCGAACTCTTCTTCCCCACCAGCATGTCCGTTACTCTCTGAATTGCTTCTATTTCCTTATTTAGAAGGTCTGACGAGGACACTTGCAGCAACTGGCACTGCTTGATCTTGTCCCGAGCCTCTGGAAGAAGTGCAGAGACAGCTACTTTCAGGGAGAGAACCTGCTTTAAGATCGCCTCGGTCTTGATCAGGTACTCACAGACATCGCTTGTCGCTGAAAGATCATCAAGCAGAGGCGTCAGCACCTTCCCAGCCACTTTCTCAAAGACTTTGAAGGTGTAGCTGTAGTCTATCCCCGCACTCCCACCGACGCCCTGCTTCTCCACCTTTAGGAGCAGCGCCTTGGAAAGGGTAACTTTTTTGGTGACTGTACCAGTTGCTTTTTGGAGGTATGCCTGGAGGGAGGGCATCCGCTGGCTCTGGAGGAGCTCTAGGGGCCTGCACGGCGCAGAAACGTACTGCGGCTGTTCTCCGCTTGTTTGTAGCAGATAATCTACTGAAAACTCCAGAGACTGCAGCAAAAACAGGACGGGCGTAAGAGCGGCGGCCTCCTCAATCTCGCTCGCATCAAGCTTGGTGGTATACTCCTTCTGCACCCGCCTTTTCAGCTTGGCCTCCATCTGAGCCGCCTCGGCCTGCAAGGGCTCAGACAGCCCCGAGCAGCCGCGAAAGAGCGAAAAAAACTCGGCCAGAACCAGCCACTCCCCCGAAGCCTTGAGCGCGTCCCCAAGCGCATGCGACTCAAGCATGGCGAGGTACTCAATGAACCTAAGCTTCTTTTGCGCCGTGTTCCTCTCACGAACCAGCAAACAAAAAGCGTCGCTTTCGGGGCTGAGGTGGAGCGAGGAGAGAGAGTTGGCAACACTCTCAATTTCCTCCTTCATGTCGTACGCCTCCGTAGACAGCTCAGTCGAGTGAAGCAGCTCCTGCTCCTTGTACTCCAAAGCGTCCTTGAGCTTGTACATCTCCTGGCTCTGTGCAAGTATGGTCTGGGCCTGTGGAAGAGAGCTTCTTGAAAGCCTGTAAATTTCATCAAGAAACTCTTTAAGAGAGAATCTTTCTTCTCTGAACCTGTCGACTGTGAAACAATGCATCTTCAATTTATGAAAAAATTTACCCCAGTCGTAATGACAGCCAAGCAGGAGATAAATCTCAGAGACAGTGTGCTTATGACACTACAACCAGACATTGAAATGAAGAAAAAGGGAGAGAAACACCTGGAAACGCTCAGTAGTGCACCAGGGTACCTCTTTGCACTTCTCCAGCTATCAGGAAGCGACGAGGATCCTTCAGTAAGGATGGTTACCGCCGTCTACTTCAGAAGATATCTGGAAAAGTCGTGGTCCACAGAAGACTTCCCGAAAGACTACCTTATTGAGCACTTCCCAAGCTTCCTCCTTGCAGCAACCAAAGAGTCAGAAAGACAGCTCTACTCGGCGCTTGAGTTTATCCTTAAGCAAGAGGACGCTGAAAAGTGGGCGCCAATTATTATGGCCTTTGAGAGGCTTATACGCGCCGACGAACCCTCCAGCATTACCACCGGGCTAAAAATAGGCAACAAGCTGACAGTGGGCTTTATTGACGGGTACCGCTCCGAAAAGGTCTTTGAAACGTTTTTAGACGGCAGCGGCATCGTTGTTGCAGAGATTGGCGCCAAGGCGATTGAATCCCGCAACTTTGAGGTGGCCTCTCTGGCACTGAAGATTCTTTCGCACGCCTCAGAGAGCTACATTGTTCCAAACGTCTTCAAGCAGCCTGTTTTCATTCAAAACGTCGTTACGCTCGCAGCCCTTGGGTCAGACCCTGCCTCGGGCCACACGTCACTGATTAAGTGGTCGCTGGTAGTGGTGAACAACTTGATGAAAAAAACCCGCAAAAAGAAGGAGGCGCCCCACTTTGACTGCCTCACCCGCGAGCCAATGCTCTCAGCCATGTACAGCAGAGCAATCGCCCTCCTCCGCATTTGCCGGGAGCGAGACGACCCCCAAACCACCAAAATCGAAAAAGAGGCTCTGACCTACCTGAAGTGCCTGACCTACAAAAAAGAGGGGTGGGCAGTCATCAAGCGGGACTCCCCGCTCATTATCTCCCACTTCATCATCCCGGCTCTTTCGTTTAACGAGGAGCTGGAGAGCATCTGGGAGGACAGCCAGATCGAGTTTATGCGGCACCAGGAGGCCAGGTACACCCACAGCCCGGACACGGTCGCCAGCGAGCTCTTCTTTGAAATGTGCAAAAACTCCAAGGACGAGCCTGAAACGCTCTCTATGTTTGCCAACCTCATTCTGAGCACCACGGCCGCCTATAGCGTGGCCCCCTCAGAGGAGACGGCCAAGGGCTGCTATGGAGGCCTCGCTCTTTTCAAAACAGCAGCTAAGTACCTGAAAAACGTTGAGACCGTTCTTACCACCGTAGTTTCCTACCTTAACGCCCCACACGCCATTGTCAAGTACATGGCCTTTTCCACGGTCCAGCACTTTAGCTACTACAAGAAGCTGCCAGAGGTGGTTTTGGACCTTTTCCTCCCGGCCCTGGAGTCCCCAGACATTGCCGTGGTGGTGGAGGCGATTCTCTGCCTCCCACAGCTGCTTGAGGTGGACGCCCACAAGAAAAAGCTGAAAATGCACATCCCAGCCTTCCTGAAGATGATCCTGGAGCTCTCAAACAAGGTGCAGATTGAGGCTCTGGCCACGGCCCTGGAGGACGTCATCGTTCTCTGCCAGGAAGAGGCCCTGGGCATTGCCCCCGCCATTGCCGAAGCTATCTCCACCTCGGTCCTGCAGCTGCTGCAGGAGGGCGACGGTGAGGAACAGCCCGAGGAAAAGTATGGGGTTATTGACGGGTACATTAGAACAATTGTGACCCTGATAGAGTCGCTGGAATCGTCGCCGGAAAGCATCCTGGCCATTGTCAGAGCTACCAAGCCCATGGTTATCACCATTGCTAGCACCTACACCGACTTTATCATCGACGTCTTCCCGATTGTGATTGCCACCTCCTACGCCCTGAAGAACGTCGACTCAATGTACGACATCCTTGAAGCCATTCTTAAACTAAGCCCTGAGGACTTGGTTGTCTATGCGTCAGAGGTGTCTGGGGTGCTTGACAACTTCATTACCTATGGGAAGGAGGGGATTCTTGCCTACCTGGGCACCATCCTCCAGATGGTTGGGGGCATGCTTGAGGGGTACACCTCAGACTATGACCACCCGTACATCTGCCGCGTTCTTGAAAGCATCATTCTCAACACCAGCACCATGCTTGGGGACAAACTCCCAGAACTTCTGAGAACTGTGATCAGTATGGCCCTGAAAAACAAAGATACCTTTGAAATGCCCTCAGCTATCGTTGCAGCTATTGAAATCGTGCTTAACGCCTTTATTGTGTCTCCAGCTACAACCCTGGTTATTGTTAGAGAGATGGGAGAGATGCACTACGTTGTCAAGGGCCTTTCGGCCCACTACAAGCGCTTTGAGCGGGTACACGACCTAAAACTGCTGCTGCTCTTCTCCGGGGTGGTTCTGTCGCAGGGTGCAGCCAGCACCCCAGAAGAGCTCTCCCCGGAGCTGGTGGTTACCCTCTTCCACTACGCCCTGACCCGCTTCCCAGAGGCCCTGGCCTACCGGGAGAGCTTGAAGAGCGGGGATGCTGAGTATGACGAGGAGTACTACGACCGAGAGTATCTTGATGAGGACCCTTCGTTTGAAACCCCACTCGATGCGATTGATCCGTACGAGTATGCACAGACCGTTTGCAGCTTCCAGCCAGGAACGCTTATCTCTTCCGTTTGGGGAAATCTTTCGGAGGACATGAGAGCCCAAATCCTGTCCACTGCCCAGAACAAGAAATAAATACTGCATGTGGTCTGTGTGGGTCGTGGTCCGGTCGTGGTCTGGTCCGGTCCAGTAGTATAGCATGCTAAACACCTCGGACCCGAAAACCCGAAGCCTTGAACCAACCCGAAGCCTTGAACCAGCCCGAACCCGAAAACCCCTCTAGTGGGGCTACTTGCAGTACCCCTGGGTGTAGTACTGGAAGGAGTCATAGAGGTCAGTGAAGACGTTCTTCATGCCACGGGCCACAATGTCGGTGGCGTATCCAATAAACTCTTCCTCAGTCATACCTGGGCTGAATCTTTCTCTGAGTGCTTCGGTGGCATAGGGTGTAATTGAAGGAATGGTCCCGGAAATAGACACACTTTCCACAAGGGTGATGATGTGGTCCATGTTCTTACGGAGGGAAAGGAAGCCGCGCAAGAACTCGTCGTTGAACCTGCCCATGCGCTGCGGGCCAACTAAGTCGGCATACTCCGCGGAAAACTTGAAAGGCGCTGATTCCACGGAGTAGAACCCTGGATGCGTGCCTAGCACAAAGCCAAAATCTATGTGGAGCATTTGTCCGTGGCTGTCTATAAGGATGTTTCCGTTATGTCTGTCTTTGATTTGCAGAAGAAAAGAAACAAGGGCGTAACCGACCAAGCTTCTGAAAAAGTTTTCTTTAGCCGTATCTAAGGTTTCTGGCCACTCCTGCTCAAAATACGACCGGAGCGTTTGTTCCCCGCCCTGCTCCTTCAGAAGCTTTTTTATCTGGTGGACTGACCTGGCGCCTGTAACTGTTTCAATTAGACCGGCCTCTCGGCCGGTTACCATCACTGCATAGGTCTGGATGAAAAGTGGCAGTTTGTCTCCCTCCCAGATCTTTTTAATGACTGTGAGTATCTGGGTGGTTAGCTGCTCCTGCTTCATATCAGAGCCCGTTTTAACAATAACCGAGTTAACCCTCCAGTTGGGCAGGTTCTTGTATGGGGACTTTTCTTCAATGGCTGCCACCGTCTGCGGCCACTCTTCCTGGTGCCTCCCTGTCTTTTGGACGGCGTGCGGGGGGTGGGGGGTGTGCAGGGTGTAGATTTTTTTGATCACCCTGGTTTTGATCGACAGAATGTCTAGATCGACGTGGGCGCTTGCATCGAGCTCTTTCAGGGTGCTGAGTATTCTGATGGCTGTTTTAAGGATGGCATCTTTTGCTCCTGGGGTTTTTTGCTCCTGGGACAGTGAAGAGTCCCCATACACGGACGGCGAAGAAACAGCAATGGCTTTGGGAACGCTTGGCTCGGTTGAGCACTCATAAATCAGAAGAAACGGGGCCCTGGCTGCCGAATCAAGAACGCGCGAAAAAGCAACGGACACTCTAAGAAGGTTCAGGTGCGCGGTTTTGCAATGGGCAGGCAAACAAATGGCTTCTGGGAGGTAGAGGTTGACCAGATTGAGCTCGGTGCTCAGCGCCTGGTCTCTGAGGCCTTTTTGCACCGGAATGAGCGAGCTGGAGATGGCGTTAAGCTTGGTTATAAACTGCGCCTCCTTGGACTCCTTGGCTAGACTGTTGCTGACCCTTCTAAAAGACCGCTGCCTGGGCTTTGGGCCCTTCCGGTATATCCCGCGAATGGCTGAGGCATCAACCAGGAAAGAGTGCTGCTCCTCGCAAAAGACGGCAAAGACCCCGGAAACCAAAGCCGAGACCACCGAGGCCGTTGACACCTCTTTTGCCCCCTTTTGCCTGAAGACCTGGCGGGTAGATATCGAATAAAACTGCTTTTGCTGCTCGATCAGCTCCCGGGTGCTGGGAGAAAAGCCCACCTTGGTCCCGAACAGCCGCCGAATGTGTCTCTGGTAAAGCGTGGGCTGGAAGTATACCTGTTTGACCGGCTTTTTCACTGAAAAGCTCTTTTTTCTCTCTACCTGGGCCATTATATCGGCTATTTCCATGCACAGGGCGTGTCTTTCGTCTGCGGGTGGGAAGGAGTCTACTGATGACAGGGCATACATCCCAAGCGTCAGTGCAAAGTGTCTTTGTTCAACTGCCATTTTAAAAAGCATCCTAAAAATGGGCCTGTTCCACGGCGTGCCCCCCTCCATTAGCATTAGGTGGAACAGCTGTGGGAAGTAGAAGAGAATTTCCTCCATTCTAGTCTGGTAGATCTTAAAACAGAGATATTGGTGCACCCCCCTGTCCTGGTACCTGAACAGACACTTAATAGCCATCCAAAAGACAAAATACTCCGATTCAAACACTCCTATGAGCCACTTGCGCTTTTCTTGGGCCATTGCGTATTTCAAACAAAACCAAAAGTTTATTTAGCAAGCAAGGTGCTCAGCTGGGTCTTTAAACAAGCCATCTGTGCAGCCGGCTTCTCTTCCACCCATTTCTTTACCTCTTCTGGGGCAGCGTCGTTCTCCAGGGACAGACCAAGAAGCTTTTCTGTGAAGTACCCCCGGCTGATCCAGGACACGCCTCCTCTGGTGGTGTGCAGGGAGGAAATAGGCGTGTCTCTCATTGGGACCCCGGAGAGGAGCAGCGCCAGTCCAATGCCATACGTTGACAGGTCAAGAAGTGTGGGGACAGAGGCTGTGTCGGTGTTTATGTATGTAAGTGTGGCTTTAAAGCTGAGCTTTTCATGGGGGAGGATGCAGTAGCTGAAGGTGTTGGCTAGTATCTGGGACAAGCTGTCAAGCGAAGCGATGACAGAGGGGGGGGAGAAAGCAGGTGGTGCAATTTCAATGCTTCTTTCTCCCTCCTCCCTGAGAGAAATGGAAACAAGAAGAAGGCTGTTTTCTTCTTTTAGAAGGACGGAAGAAAGCAGATCATCTGAGGAGACGGGAGCTAGCTGAACAGAGACCATTAAAATTTCTTCTTTTTTTTTCGGTATGAAAGGAGTGCTTATTGAGGAGATTTATAGTCCGCCAGTTATCAGAGGTGCTGGAGTGTTCAGGGGCGAGGGATTCATTGCGTACCGCAACCGTCTTGAGTGGGTGGCGGGGAGTAAGCTAGCGCTTTCTTTTTCTGAAGAGATTGAAGGAGTGGCCACCTCTGATGCGGCCATTTATGTGGCTGTACCTGAAGAAGTGCTGGTTGTTGAGGAAGGAGCAGTCAAAAGAAGGTGCAAGCTGGGGGGCGTTGAGAGGTGCAAGAAAGTGGCTGCATCGAGTAAACGAGTGGTTCTGTGGGCAAAAAACGAGCTAGCTATCTACACCTTTGCTGATAAAAAGATTCTCAGGTACGCGCCCTACGGCTCCACCATACTATCTATGGACGTGGTCACTGTAGGCAAAGAAGATGCGGTTGTTTTGCTACTTGCCTCCAGTGGATGCCTGGTGATTCGGGAAATAACTGTTGATAAAGCCCTGGAGGAAGCAAGCCAGATAAGTGTTTCGCCAGAGACGTACAGGATTGTTGTTCTTGGAAGGAAGAGGTACCTTCTGATTGAGCCTGAAAAACTGACCTATCTAACTGACACGGCCAAAAAGAGTGTCTGCTTTGGGGGCATGCAGGTAAGAAGCGCCTGTGTCACCGAAAGCGGCATAGTTCTTAGCATGGTGGGCGGAGAGTGCTGCCGGGTGCAAGTGAATGAGGCCGCGGGAGAAGAGGAGGTGGCCATAGACATGTACATGCACGCTGAAGGAATCATTGAAGGGATGGTCAGTGTCTCGGGTGGCGTGGTGGCCTACAGCACCTGTGGAGATGTGATGAAGCTGGAGGCGGGAGAAACGGTCTTTAGCTGCTTGGAGCGCGGGGAGAGAGTGGGCGCCATGAAAGTCGTCCGGGAGCATGGGCGAGAGCTTGTCTACCTGCTAAAGCATACCGCTCGGGGAAGCGTCATTTCCAGGCTAAGCAAAAAACTAGCCACCAAGCCACTGGCCAGGTACGCCCTGAAAGAGAGGCCCCTGAGCGTTAGTGGGTCAGAGCCAGGCAATGCCCTGGTTGTCAGATACGCTGCCTCAACCGACTTGCTCGAAAACGGCGCACTCTCTCTGTCCCTGGGGTACACCCTCGCAGCAACCACCCAAAACCATGCAATTCAATACCTTACCGAAAATGGTTTATTTACGGTTTTATCTCAAGCCAGTCAAAAAAAGAGGGTTTGGTGTGTTGGGTGCAGAAAAGAGATCTGCAAAGAGTGCGGATGCGCCCTGCAGGTGCGTGCCGGGGCAGTCGATGCCCATGGAGCCGTGGCCGTCTTGGATACCGGGGTGGTTTACATTGACAGCACCAAAAGCGATGCCGCTCTGGTTCTTGACGGGTACCAGTGCATTTCCGCGGAAATGAGCCATGAGAAGATAGTTCTTGGGTCTCTGGAAGACACCCGAGCCATTGATCGGCAGACTCTAAAAACAGAAACGCTTCCAATCTCTGGACGAAAAATCCTGCCACTCAGCAAAAACACCTACCTGGTAAACACCTATGAAGGCGCTCTATACACGGCATCCACCGATGGAACCAAACTAGCAGATATCAGGGTGGGGGGCACAGTTGTTTTGAGAGGTATCTACAAAAAAAGCGGCGCCATTCTCATTACAACCAACAGCGCCCTGGAAGTGTCCCAGGAGAAGGACAAAACCCTGGCTGAGTACCTAGACGAGCCAGATACAACAAACACTAACCCAAGCACAATTGTTGGGGCCAGTGATGGCAAGTACTTCAGGTACACGGGCTCTGAGTCTTTCCACACAGTCAGTGAGGAAAAGAGAGAGGGGGTAAAGATTCAGGATGAAAGCATCACCTACAAAGAAGAAATAGCTATGTTTGTGCCATATGGCAAATACACAGTTGTTATTGCCAGATTGGGAAGTACCCTCAACACCAACGGACAGATTCAGCCAGGAAAAAGCTTCCAAGCCATGCTCTACGCCCAAAACCAGCTACTCTCCCAGCACCAAGAGACGAACGCCGTCCCTCTGGACTGCACCAAAGTGGGCAAGTACATAGTCGTGGCGAGTAACAAAGAAGGAGGCACTCCCGGCATTTCCGACATCCCCAGAGGACAGATACACGTGCTAACCGCCCACCACAGAGGCCAGCTAGCAGTTAAGTACCTAATCAAGGTTTCTGGGGTCGTTATCTCACTGGCAGCCCACGGAAGCACCCTGTTAGTAGGCACCAACGAAGGGCTTCGGGCGTATATCCTGCAAAAAGACAGCTTTTCAGAGGTAGATAGTCGAATCGGGTACAAAATGGCAGTGGAGTGCAAAGTAGAGCAGGGAATGATGTTATCAATCTATTCTTCAATGGTTAAAATAACCAACCTCACGAGAGCAGGCAAAGCCCCTGCTCCGAAAAACCCGAAAACCACAGATAGTATGTTTATAGATCGGATTATAAGTACGGGAAAAACCGTTGGTGCCCTGCGAAAAGGTTTTTTCTGTTTGGGATACACAAAAGAATCTAGCGGCCAAATACTTTTTATCAACGATGAAGGAAAGATTCACCAGAAGTTAGGCTGCATAGGTCTAACTGAGGGAGTGGCTGAAATAACAGCCGGAAACATGGGCCTGGTAAGTAGAGGGGGCTCGGTGTACGTCAGGCTACACACAGGGGATGTTTTGAAGATTTCTGAGGTCTCAGAAAAACTTTTCCAGGAGCTCGCTCCCCACCAGCAGCCCAAACCTGAAAATCTTTTCAGGGTCTTTGCACTCTCCCCCCGAGTCAAACAGGCCTGCACCCACAAAGACACATGCACCGACCTAGAATCCGTGCCAAAAACCTTCACCCAGCTACATTGTCTTTTGGAATAGCCTGGGCCTCTGGGTCAGGTCTCTGGGTCAGGGTTTCTGTCTGTGAACCATGGAGAACTAACCCGAGCTATAGGAGGTTTCGGGTTGGTGGGTTGGCTCGGATTGGTGGGTTAGCTCGGATTGGGTTAGTTTTCCTCTTCGCTATCACTGAACGTAGACACTTTTATGGGCTGCTGCTCTGTCAGTGCATACTTCTTTTCCAGGGCCCGATAGGAAACGTGGTTCTCCTCGGAAACCTCGCACTTCTTCTTGCTAATGTATCGGTGCAGCTCAAAGGGAAGGTTCTGTCCCGTTTGTTCAATAAACTCTATGATCTGATAGTTCAGTGACGTAATTACAGAAATGAAGGCTTTGTGGAGGCGAATGTATGCATCGTACTCTACATGCTTCCTGGAAAGATGCTTCTCAAAGTACTCCTCTGATTCAAAGCGTTTCATACAGTACTTGCAGACGTACTCGCTCTCTCCCGTGGGTCCAGCCACTCGGCCGGTGCTGAACATAAAGATGTCTGCGGTTGGTCCAAGCATGTCTTTGAAGTACTCTGCCCTATCTAAGCCGTAGAAAGAGAGACTGTCTGTGTGCGAGTCTGGGTTTGACATGTCAAACGTGTCTATGCTGCGGACGTGGAAGATTCCGCATCTAGAAAGCATCTCGTATGGGCTGCAGTACTTCACTCCACAGTAGTAGCAAAAGTTGAAGACCTTCCGAAGAGCTAAGACGTACAAATCGGTCACTTCATTGCCTTCCAGGTGCGCGGCAAGGGATTTGAGTGTTTCAGCTACCTCTGGGACGCCCAAAAGCTCTGACATGGCCTTAATGATCTGTTTGCATGTTTTTTCGGTCTCTTTCATTACGCAGGCGTCTCCAAACTGGGCCCCAGATACTCTGACTGCCGATGGAACGTTTCGGGGCATTTGTTGCATCATAGTAACTGCCGTGGCTGGGAGAACGCTGGCTGTTTTTTCTTTGAACTCTTCATAGCTGATCTCATTCAGTCGGAGGTAGAGCGTTTTTTTAAACCCTTCCCTGTGCCCTCCCTGGCCCAGACCCCACTCTTTCAGCGGCACCTTGCTCTTGATTTCTTCAACCAGCTCGTTGATGGACGCTCCCATCTCTAGGTTTCGGATAACCACCACAAAGACCCCTTCCGGGTCCATGCCCGTCTTGTACCGGTCAAAAAGCTCTGTTTGCAACAGGCTCTCGACGTTGGTGCTTTCTAGCCGGAGCGAGCACGGCCTGCTGGCGACAAAGTCTCTAAACCGCATAAACGTGTCTGAAAACGCCCAGAGAGAGCCTACGGCCCGCTCTGAAAACCAGGGCTGTTTTTCGTACCCCTTGACCAGAAGATCCTTGACTCGGAGGTCGTAAAACGATCTGACGTACTGTGGATAGTTGTATTTCCTCCCGGAAACGGCCTGGAACTCTTCTTCGGTGAGAAGCCTGGATTGCTTGGTTATGATATGGTAGAAGTCCTCAAGATTGCTTTCTTCTGTGACAGATGCTTTGGGTGCTGTGTCCTCTGTGTGTCTGCGCTTACTCATAGCTTTGCAAAAAAATCATTGCTTTATTCTAATTTGCCAGTCCGGGGCGCCTGTCCTGTTCTGAATGCTGGGGCTTAGTCTTTAGTGCCTTGAGCTACTTTTTCATGGGGCCCCAGCCAAGCCCTGATTTATCCTGAAACTTGAGGTATCTTTTGGAGGTAAGTTTTTTACAGGCGGCTGTTGGCGTGAAGTCAATGACGGCGCTTCTGGCTGTGCCGTAGCTCATCGCCCGGTCAAACACAAGATAAACTCTTTGCTCGTTTGTTTGTGGGCCTAAAGTGCCTTTTGTGTCCGGGTTAGCCCCTGGGTCTTTGATTTCTGCCAGGTATTGGGCCTTTTTCTCTGCAAAAGCCCCGTAGATGGCGGGCTGGTGGACTCGGAAGTATTCAAGCACCCCAAGGTACATCAGCTCAAGGGGCGCAGCTGTTTTTATGGCATTTGGCTTGCAATGCGTGAGTGAGGTGGTGTAGCCGTTGTGCTCCAGGAAAGAAACAATGCTAAGAAGTGGCGGAATCGGCAGGGTGAACATCTTGGCAAGGTAGGGAATGGCGTAGTAGAAGAGCGTCTCTTCCTCCTCAAGGGCCAGCGCAAGCATGCCGTGGATTCTTCTGTCTATCTGCGCCTCCGTGAATGCTGACTCTTTCTCTCCCTTTGTTTTTTCTTGGATGTGCTCCGGGGAGATTCTTTCAATTACATTCGTTACAAATTCTCGCGAATGTAACGGTTTGTTCCAGAATGGCCCATAAAGAGACATTTTGCGGTCGCAAACCCTGCACACTCCACTAGGCCCTCGGGCGTGTTTAAAGTATCCGTCCTCTTTCCTAAACTGGGGAAGCTCTGCCTGGTTTAGACAGCAGCAGAGGTAAAACATGGTGTTGTTCAAGCAAACCTCGCGTGACTGGCTCTTACCACTGCGGACAATCACAAAAACTCTTATAAAAAAGTCCATTGAGAGGCTAACCACCGGCTCTATCTCCCTCCCGTACTTGGAGGCAATTCTTGAGAGGTAAGAAAGAATGATCCGAACGGCCACCTCGTGCGAGTAGCTGCAGTTGGTAGACACCGACCCATAGTACTTATACGACGACTCGGGCGGCTTATCACAGAGAACCTTGGTATCTGTTGATGTAACACAGAGCATGCCTCCGCTTGCTAGGGACTCTACCGCCGAATCAACAAAGGGTGCACATGTTCCAAACGGGTCGATATCAATTACGTCAAACACTCCCTTGTTTTGGAGCATCAGCACCCGACAGTCTTCGTTTCTTACCTCAACTGTGCACGTCTCGTTTTCCACCACCCCATCTAGCTCTGCACCAATACCGTTATTTTTGCAGTTGCTAACAATGTCTAAGCACGAGCTTTTGGATATGTCGTTAAAAACGATGTGGTTCTTTCCACTCAGCTCCTTGCAGTAGCGTATGCCCCGAAGCCCACTGGCTGACATGCATTCAAGCACCTTGGCGCTTTCTTTACCCGTTTGTCTGATGTACTCGTTGAGGATCCTAATAGTCATGGTTCGGTTGAACTTTTGAACGGGATTATAGAACGCTCCAGAGCCCGTGGGAATTCTCACGCCCCCTTCTTCAACGAACTCTCCATCCAAGGTCTTTCCTCTACTTGTGGCTCCTTTTATGTCCAAATCCTTTCCTCTTGACAAAGCATTTTCCATTTTTTCTGTGCCCTCAGCCATAGCTTAAAAAAATAGTTACCCCATTTACGAAGGTCCGCAACCAGAAGCCCCGAACACCGAAACACCGAAAAACCCGAAACACCGAAAACCCGAAAACCCGAAAAACAAGCCCAAAGTCTTTATTTATGCTCTATTCTTTATCTGGAGAAGTGGCTACGTCCCGATCTGTTTCTTCGTCTGGGTCAGCGCTGTCTTCCTCCACGGGATAGCTTACCATGGTAACGCTTTCATCGGTAAAGTACTCAAAGGGAAGGTTTTTTGTGCTTTCTCTGAGAGAGATGCCTGCGGGCATAACTCTGGCTACGCCTTTGTTGTCCCTCAGGGTCAGGGAAAGGTCCAGCGTATCCAAAGACTTTTGCAGGAACATGGCTGTTTCTTTGTACTCGCCCAGCCCCTCCATTTCTTCCTCGGTAATTGGGTACTCTGGCATCGTTCCCTGCGAAATCATCTTTTCAAGCACAAACCGGATCAGGCTTTCAATAATAGTGATGCTATCTTCTTTCTGGGTAAGCGAGACCCCCAACTCGCCAGCCTCTATCTGTATCTGCGTTCCTGCCGGTATAACAACATACCTCCGCAGGTCTTCTGCTTTTTTGAAGCTGCACCGTATCTCTACGCCTGCACTTGAGGCATCCACCTGGTCCATCTGCTGATCTCGGTATCCGCATGCTTTGCAGATAAAAGAGGTAATAATTGTATCGGGAAGAAAAAGATCGGGAACCAGAAGAAGCCTAAGCACCCCTGTCTCACTGCAGGAAATACACTGCTGCTCTATTTCAATTGGCTCGTTTGGTTTTAGGTCTACTTCATACTGCACGGGCTCCTCGGAGTACGTCATGAAAATTTTTCAATTATTCCAAAAAGCCCAAACGAGCCCTTCATTTATTTACTACCCTGTACAAGATGAAGACAAAGATTTCGGCAAAGAACATAGAAGACATAGCATTTGACATGCTTCAGCCATTCAGTGGAAAGACACTAACACTAATGGTCTCTGGAGGCTCCATTCTAAAGATACTCGAGTCCCCGTCCATCAGTGAGCTAGACAAGCGAGAGTGGTCCGTCTACTTTGCTGACGAAAGAATAGTTCCGCCCACAGACAAAGATAGCAACTTTAAAGACGCCCAGACCTTTCTTGCAGGTGTTGGAAAGTCCTTTCCCGTTGACACCTCACTAGACCACCAAGCTATGCTTGATGACTACCGAGAAAAGCTTCAGAACGCTAAGTTTGACCTGGCCTTCCTGGGCATTGGGGAGGACGGGCACATTGCCTCTATCTTCCCCGAGTCCTCGGTGATAGGCTCCTCCGATATTGTTGCCATTATCTCCGACTCTCCAAAGCCTCCACTGGAAAGGCTTACCATTACACCGCTTATGCTAACCATGGTAAAAAGACTGGTCTTTTTTGTACCACGGCTTCCTAATGGGATGATCAAGTCCGTGGATGAGCCACACTTCTCCATTCTCTCACAGCTTAACACTGACATTCTGATTGTAACGGTAGACCCTCTTTCGTGAGGGTTCTGTTGGTTTGGGCCGGTGGTGGGGCTAGGACTTGTGCTCGGGCTTGTGGTGTTCTAGGGAGTGCGGTTTGTTCGAGGTTCTTAGCTCCGTGCCTCCCGACTCAATAAATGACTTGTTCATCTCTCTTTTGGCCTCATCGGTGGCTGTGGCATAAACATCCATGAACATGTTTAGAATGGGGTCGGGAGAGTGTGCAGTTTCTTCGGGCGCTTCTATTTCCCTTGCTCGCTCAAAGTGCCTGTTTTGGGCTTTGGTAAGGTCTCTCCACCTTCCCCTGGCTGTTTTTTTCAAAAAGACCTCTAGCTTGTGCTGGTGCCTCTTTATGGTCTCAAGCATAAAGGGGTGATCGATCTGGATCTCTGTGGTTTCACCCGAAAGAACAATGCGCAGGGTGTGGGCGGTGGCTGCAACCTCAGGGGACAGGCTTTTGTCTGCGTAGATAACAAACACAGCGTGCTCGTTTGTTTCGTACCACGTGTGCTGCATAAATTAATTTTGCCCCAGCAAATTTATGTCTTCAGACCTAATAGTCATTACAAGAAAGGGCGAGCGTGTGGCTTACAGCCCAGAGGTGCTGGCAGAGTTTTTAGGCGGTCTTAGCGTTGGACTGGATACAACGTTTGTTAACGTGGTAGAGCTGGTAAGGAAGATTTCTTCAGGTATATGCTCAGAGATGAAAACGACTGAAATAGCGGTGCTAGCAGCTGAGACGGCAGCTGATATGACCACTAACCATCCGCACTACTCCATGCTTGCTGGAAGAATAAGCATTTCACTGATTCACCGAAACACACCCGAAACCTTTTCCGAGGCGATGGAGATTCTTAGCAGCCACACTCAGGACCTGATGCCCGAGAAAGTAACGATAGTGAAAAAAGAGGTTAACGATATCGTTCAGAAACACAAGGAAAGACTCAATGCAGCGATTGTAACGGAGCGAGATGGAGACTTTTCCTATTTCGGGATAAAAACGCTTGAAAGGTCCTATCTCCTGCAGGCTAACAAGGTGCTTATTGAGCGGCCGCAGTACATGTGGATGCGGGTGGCCGTGGGAATACACATGGAGGATATTGATGCAGCGATTGAGACGTATCAGCTCATGTCAACCAAGCACTTCATCCATGCTACGCCAACTCTTTTTAACGCCGGGACAGTATCTCCACAGCTATCAAGCTGTTTTTTGCTATCTATGCAAAGCGACTCAATCGATGGGATCTACTCAACGCTTAAGCAGTGCGCGCTAATCTCCAAGCACGCTGGGGGCATTGGCGTCAGCATCCACAACATCCGAGCCAGCAACTCCTACATCAAGGGCACCTTTGGGCACTCGAACGGGCTTGTGCCGATGCTTCGGGTCTTTGATGCGACCTCAAGGTATGTGGACCAGGGGGGCAACAAGCGGCCAGGCTCCATTGTGGTCTACCTGGAGCCGTGGCACCCCGATGTCTTTGACTTCCTGGAGCTGAGGAAAAACACGGGCAAAGACGAGCTCAGAGCCCGGAGTTTGTTCCTGGCGCTGTGGATACCCGATTTGTTCATGCAGCGGGTGGAGGACGACTTGGAGTGGACGCTTTTCTGTCCGGACCAGGCCAAGGGCCTTCACGAGGTTTATGGGGACGAGTTTGTGGCTTTGTATGAGAGGTACGAGCGAGAGGGTCTGGGCCGGCGGAGTGTTTCGGCGCGGAAGCTTTGGAAGTTCATTCTGGAGGCTGAGATTGAGACGGGCGTGCCCTACATCCTCTACAAGGACAGCTGCAACCGGAAGAGCAACCAGAAGAACCTTGGGACTATCAAGGGAAGCAATCTTTGTGCAGAGATAGTTGAGTTTACCAGCCCAGAGGAGATAGCAGTTTGTAATCTGGCGTCCATGGCGCTACCAACCTTCATTTCCGAGGGGGACGCTTTGCAGTTTGACTTCCAAAAGTTGAAAGAAACCGTTAAGGTTGTTGTTAAAAACCTGAACAAAATCATTGATGTTAACAAGTACCCCCTTGAGGAGTCGCGGCACTCTAATCTAAGGCACCGGCCGATCGGCCTTGGAGTTCAGGGCCTGGCGGATGTCTACATCAGGATGCAGATGCCCTTTGAGAGCGAAGAAGCCGGCAGGCTTAACGTTGAGATCTTTGAAACCATCTACTTTGGGGCCGTTGAAGCCTCTGTTGAGCTGGCAGCCATCCACGGGCCGTACGAGACCTACCAGGGCAGTCCAGCCAGCAAGGGCATCCTGCAGTACGACCTCTGGAACGTTTCTCCAAGTGCGCGGTGGAACTGGGCGGAGCTCAAGGAGAAAATGGCCAGGCACGGGCTGAGGAACAGTCTTCTGGTTGCGCTGATGCCTACGGCCTCCACCTCCCAGATCCTCGGGTTCAACGAGTGCTTTGAAGGGTTCACGAGCAACATCTACACCCGAAGAACGCTTTCCGGGGAGTTCCAGGTTGTTAATCCATACCTTGTCAATGATCTGGCTTCTTTGGGGCTCTGGGGCCCTGAGATGAAGAACTTGGTGATTGACCACGAAGGATCTGTCCAAAACATCCCAAGCATACCCGACCACCTCAAACAGCTCTACAAAACGGTCTGGGAGATCAAGCAAAAGGCCGTGATTGACCAGGCTGCCGCACGCGGAGCCTTTGTGGACCAGAGCCAGTCGATGAACATTCACCTCTCAGCGCCAACCTTTGCCCAGCTTACCAGCATGCACTTCTATGGGTGGAAGAAGGGGCTGAAAACGGGGGCGTACTACCTAAGAACCAAGCCTGCCCAAGCACCGATCAAGTTTACAGTGGATAAGAAACAAGCGGAGCAGAGCATGATGAATGCATCTTCTTCCCAGGTATGCACCCTGGATGGCGACTGTCTTAGCTGTGGAAGCTAGTCCAGGGACTAACACGCCCAAACTAGCTCAACCTTGTGCCGTCACCACACAACAGCACAACAGCTACAAACGCTTCTTTGAATAAAACGCTTGGTTTGGAGGTAAAGATGCATGTTTTTCAGTTCAGCGCGAGTTATATAGGCTCTGAACCTTATTTGATCAGTAAACCGTTACAGATAGTACCCCGAACGTACCAGGGCTTGGTTTGGGTTTCGGGCTCAGTGTTCGGGTTATCCTTCCCGTCATCTTTCCCGTTACTCTTTCCGACACTGTCATCCACCAGACCCAAACCATACCCAAACCATACCCAAACCATATCCTATACTATTTTTATTTGTGTTCGCTATGAAATTGCAGGCACTGGCTTGGTACCTGACTAGGCACCCGGGCACAGGCACCTAGATGCTGACCTTCTGCCCATCACCCTTCTCTTCTAAAACCGCGATTGCATCAAGATTCTTCTCATACGCTGCATTGACCATATCAACCATTTCACCTGAGATTTTAGTGAGGGAGTGGCCTGCTCCATTGTACTGGTTGCAGTTGGTGTTCATAAGTCTGACGTCATCTGCAAACTCAGCATACCTTTTGTACCCGCCTGCACGGGCCCTGGTTTTGATGGTGGTTAGGTCAATGGGCTTCTTAATGAAGGTTTGGTAGTTCGGGAACTTTTTGAGCGAAACGGGGCGGTGGAAGGCTATGGAGAAGGGAACGGCAAACAGCTCTTTCACTATCCCCAGAATGATTTCACAGAGCATGGCTGCTGGGCTCTTCTTTCTCTCTCTTTTCCGCTCAGCACTTTTTCCCTTGTAGTTCATGCATGACTTGTTGGTTTTCATGTGTCCTACCTGGCCACAGGAGCCGCAGCGGAGGGAGGTTCTTGTTTCTTCTCGGCGCTGTCTTTTTCTTGCTTTCAGGTACGCCTCAATGATTCTTGGGTCGGTGACTATTTCTGTTTCTTGGCACTTTCGGTCGTTTTGTATGGTCACTCTTGTAATAGACAAAACCTTACCAGGCTTTGTTTCAACAACGGTTTTTTTGGTGCTCCGCTGCTTTTCCTCCCTGGTGTCCAGGGCCTCGCGGTGCTTGGGCTCTTTGGTGCTTCTGAGCGAGGAGAGCTGCAGGTCCCAGATCCGCTTGATTTCGTCTTTGTACTGCTGGAGCTGCTCGGTGGTTGTTTTCTTTTCTCCCTCGTCCTCGGCCTCTTTCTCCCTCTTTCTTGCCTTGACAAAGCTGAAGCCTTCGCCTATACCGGTGGGGTCTCCCGCCCCTGTTAGCTCAAGGAGGCCCTTTCCAGCGGTCGCGTTGACAAAGTTTCGGGTGCAGTTCCAAACGGCTAGTTTTAGCGCCTCTTCTTCACCGGCGCCTTCTTCTTCTGCAGGCGTTAGGACCACTCCGGCATCTTTTAGCCGGCGCTCTTCTGCAAGCATGCTCTCGTACTGGCAGACCTGTTCGGGGGTGACTGCTCTTCGGAGGTCTTCTTCACTGAGAAGGGCTGCCGAGGGCTTAAGCACCCAAATGTTGTCTTTTCCTTTTTTCACACACTCGGAGTACTCCTTCAGCCACTTCCGCTTGCTTCCCTCGCTGAAGTGTGGGAACATGGCATCTAGCTGGTGGATGAGCATTTTCCTCTCTTTGTTGCCTTTCTCATAGAATATGCGGTAGGCAGCTACCTTCAGGCGGTTTTTGCAGAAAACGTTATGCCTCCTAGAGTGCGGGCTAAACACTTCGTCCATGACCAGGGTCTGTCCCGTGCATGCGAGGGTGTCGATGGGCCGGAGGTAGTACACGGGCTTCTCCCCCTTGGTGCGGATGGCCAGGAGGTCTTTGGAGGCGTGGAAAAAGATGGGGGCCTTGAACAGGTTGTTGACCAGCGCCGAGACGCTCTCTCCCGAGGCAACGTCCCCAATGAACACAAAGGGAGAGGGGTCCTTTGGCTCAAGGACCGTTACCCCGCCTGCCTCAGGCTCCGCAGACAAAACGTCTTTTGAGGTGCTTTTCCTGAAAAACGTCGTTATAATACTGGCCATTCCCGGGTTAGCCAGCAATGGGGGTATCTCCTCAGAATACTCAACCAAGACAAAGTCTGCAGTGTCTCGGAGGGTCAGCTCCTTCTTTTTCTTGAGAATTGCTGAGGGCTTGGCAGTATTTTCAACCAGTGGCTGAAAACGAATTTCTGAAAGCATTGGGATGTGCAAAGGCGGGCGGTGGAACGATCGGAGCTCCTCTTTGGAGAGGTAGGTCTTGTAGAGCTCTGAAGAAAGTTTGAGCGCGGGAATGGAGTGCTGCACCCCCTGAATGCCCAGAGCGCTTTTCAGGGCTTCGCTGGCTTCTGCATAGTTCTTGTCCCCTGAAATGTTGTACTTCCCGCTTAGCACCCGGACCCCAAAGTGCCGCTTCTTTTTGGTCTTTTTCTCTTTCAGTGCATCTTTATCTATGATATCAAAAAGTAGGTTTTTATCATTGGCGTCAATCACAAGATGCAAGTCTGTTCTGTTGGGCGCATATGTTTTGTCATCATAAACAATGCTTTCCTCCCACTTCAAGATGTCAAAGTCCTGGTCTAGAAGCAGCTTACTCTCAACATCGTCTTTTTTGGCCGCTTTTTCAATCGAGCGCTCCCACTGGACCATGTCAAAGGTGTACATAATGTTCGCCTCCTTTTCCTTCACCGGGTGCACCTCCATGGTGTACCTCCCCCCGTCCTGGGGCGGTGCAGCCTCGGCCTCCATCCCAGCCTTTCTAACTTTGAACTCTACCTCCTTTTTCCGCAAGTGACGCCTTAGAACGACGTTTTGGGTGGCGGTGTAGTCTTTGTCCTCGGGCCGCCTGTTTCCTGCATAGGTTGAAAAGCTTTCAAGGTCGTCTATTTCTCTGGCGGCTTCTTCTTTTCTAATTTTTCTGGGCCGAAACCTTCTTAGCTTGTACTCGTATGCAGTGTACGCCCCAAGCATGTGTTTCATAAAAATTTACTCTGAAACATCTAATTAGAAATGCTGCAAAAACTTTGTCGCCATGAAGTACAGAGAGAACGGACAGCACATTAGACGAATACTGAACGACCTGTCTGAAATGAGCTCAGATACAAGCGCGTGCTTTAGTGCTGGGCCTACTTCTGGGGAAAACCTTCTGGTTTGGAAGGCCACCATCTTTGGTCCCGAGGGAACGCCGTATGAGGGGGGGTCCTTTGAGTTTGACATTACCTTTCCACAAGACTACCCCTTCTCTCCGCCAAAGATAAGGGTCTGTACAAAGATCTTCCACTGCAACATAAAAGACAACAGCATCTGCTTGGACATCATTGGAAAGCAGTGGTCTTCGGCCCTAACTATTTCAAAAGTCCTTCTGTCAATTACGTCGCTACTAGCTGACCCAAACCCGCTCGATCCTCTGGATCCAGCTATTTCCAAGCTCTATCTTCAGGACGTATCTGAGTACATGCGCATTGCCAGGGAGTGGACCCAGAAGTATGCTATGTTGTAGAAGGAGGTTTTCGGGGTTTCGAGATTTCGGGGCTTCGAGATTTTCAGGTTAGTTCGGGTTATTTATGGCTTGGGAAAGAAAGTTCAGGAGTAGCTCTCGGTTCTTCTGGTTTTGCTTTTTTAGAGGAGATGGATGAACCACTCTTTTCCACCTCTTTCCCTCATCTGCGAGTGTATCGATGTCTAGAAGTATTGAGTGCATCATAACTAGCGATGAGGCAAGTGCTTCTGTTTTCGTTTTCATAATGAAAGCTTCTCTTATCTCTTTGTGTATGTCTTTCTCGGTGGTTGCAGGGGAGACCCTTGAGAAGGTAAGTATCTCTTCTACACAGGCTAGGATTTCCTCAAGCAGAGCAATCCCTTGTCTTCTAAAAGCGTCCATAAAAATAAAAGGATGAAACATGTTTCATATTCTAGTTTTAAGGAGGGAAAAAAGAAACAGAATGAGGCAAGAGTGGGTAGGGCGCTCATTGGAGAGTGCATATAGATACCCCGACGATTTAGTGCTCTATGGATGTGGGATGGTTGTTTATGTTGCCTTGTACCTGGTGGTGAAAAAGTGGGCAGGTAATGCTATCATTGCAAAATTTTCAAGGAATAAGTCCAGTGACATACCAATGAAAAAATTTTCAAGGGCTCTCTGGAAAACCTTTGCCTATAGCGTTCTTGTTGCCTGGGGAGTGTTCTCCACCTGGGGGGAGGGATGGGTGTGGTCTCCGATTGGCATCACCATGACCTGGGAAAACAACAAAACGCCGTGGCGCATCAACGCGTACTATGTCCTGGAAACAGTCTACTACACCGGAAGCTTTGTTACGATGTTCCTGGAAGAGAAACAGTCGGACTTTTACCTGATGATTTGGCACCACTTTGAAACGCTTGTTCTTATGGGCTTTAGCTACCACTATAACTTTTTAAGGTACGGTGCTTACCTGATGCTTCTTCACGACATTTCAGATCCGTGGATGGACTCTGCAAAGCTTGCAGTTTATATGGGGTACCAGGGCGTTGGGGACTGTCTTTTTGTTGTCTTTACTTTGATGTTTATCGTTCCGCGAATTGCTATCTACCCTTTCATGGTCCTCATTCCGGGGTACGGGTTCCTCTGGGAGTTCGGGAACAAGCTGCTGGTGCCCATTTGGGGGCTGCTGGTGGGGGTGTTTCTTCTGAACGCGTACTGGGCAGTGCTGATTTTGCGAATGCTAGCAGACTTCCTCACCAAAGGCCGCGTTGAGAGGGACATTCGGGACCTGCCCGAGGCAGAGAGACAAAAGGCCCAAAAAGGAAAAAGTAAAGAAATGAGCCGTAAAAAGAATAAGTAAAATTAATAAAGCATAAACAATGTCTCTTCTTAGAACACTTGGTTTGGCCACTATTGCCGGATCCATTACCGCGCACCACTTTCTTACCCGAACAGAGGAGAAGCACCTGAAAAGAAAGTACAACAAAGGAGTAAATCTTGGCTGGGTCCCTCCCACGCGAGAAACCACGCTGGCCCGGTGCACAAACAAGGTTTACGATATGGTCATTGTGGGCGGCGGCAGTGTTGGGGGCGGGTGTGCTCTGGATGCTGCGTCCCGGGGGTATTCCGTGCTTGTTCTTGAAAAAGAAGACTTTTCTTCAGGTACCAGCTCAAAATCCACCAAGCTCATCCACGGGGGCATCAGGTACCTTGAAAAAGCGATTAAAGAGCTGGACTACAAACAGCTCTCTCTGGTGGTGGAGGGGCTTCGCGAGAGAAAGTCTTTTCTCAGCACTGCGCCGTACCTTACCAACGAGGTGGGCATTCTTCTGCCAATCAAGTGCAGGTACCTGGTGCCGTACTTCTGGCTGGGCACCAAGGTGTACGACTGGCTTTCGGGTGGGTACGGCATACAAAAAAGCTTCTTCATTGGCAAGCAGGCCATTAAGAGCGTGTTCCCAGCCATCAACACCACCAAACTGGCAGGCGGTATGATTTACTTCGACGGACAAATGAACGACTCCAGGATGAACGCCATGCTTGTTGAAACCAGTGTCTACCACGGGGCTGATGCACTGAACTATGCTGAAGTCACAAACATAGTAAAAAATAACGGAAAAATCACTGGGGTGAGTTTTTCAGATAAAGAAACGGGAAAAACCTTTACTGTCCATAGCCGCGGGGTAGTTAACGCCACAGGGGCCTACTCGGACACTATCCGAACCATAGACACACCCGGCACCAAAAAGATCATTGCCCCAAGCATAGGCGCCCACCTAGTCATGGACAGCGGCTACACTGGAAAGTTTGGCCTACTCAACCCAAGCACCAAAAACGGCAGCGTCCTATTTGTGCTCCCGTGGAATGGGATTTCCATCGCTGGAAGCACCGACACCGCCACCTCGACCATTGACGGCCCTGTTGCCACCAAAAAAGACGTTCGCTACATTATTGAAGAAATGGCTGAGTTTATCGACCGGAGCATAAAGCCAAAGGCAGCAAACATTCTCAGTGCGTGGGCGGGGGTGCGCCCACTGGCAATGGACCCTGCCGCCTCCACGGGAAACTCCCAGGCCCTGGTTAGATCGCATCTGATAGAAACCTCTTCTTCAGGGTTGGTTACCATTGCAGGCGGCAAGTGGACAAGCTTCAGGGAAATGGCTGAAGAGGCAGTTACCCACAGCGCCAGGGTGTTTGGCCTTGCCGAGCGCATGTGTGTCACCAAGTGGATCAAGCTCATTGGCAGCCACGGATACAGCAAAACGCTTCCCATGGCTCTGTCGCGCAAGTTTGGCGTGCCGGGCGACGTTGCCAGTCACCTGGCATCAGCGTATGGTGACCGGGCCTGGAAGGTCTGCATGCATGCGGGGGGCAACCACCAACGCATCCACCCGGCCCACCCCTATCTTATGGCTGAGGTGTCCTACACCATTGAAAACGAGCACGTTCGAAAGGTTTCAGACTTTTTAGGGCGGAGAACCAGGTTTGCTTTCATGGACGTAAGAGGAGCCCATAGCTCCATTGGGCCCCTTGTCCAAGAGTTTGCAGCCCACATGAAATGGACCCCAATGAGGATGGAGGAAGAGAAGAAAGAGGCGCTGGCTTATGCAGACACTATGGGGTACTCTTTGCTGCGAAACATGGAAAAAGATGAGCAAAAATTTAACGGCTTTTCCAGGGAGCTTAAAAACCTCTGCAGCTCCCCGAACGAGTGCAATACCCAAAAAGCCACCAACCTGGTAAGCAAATACTTCGGGAGCAAGGGAAAACATGCTTTTGGCTCGTTTGCAAGGGGCAGGAACACGCTTCCGGCCAGTGAAATCCTTGGGTCTATTCTACCTGTAGCTTCTATTCTAAACTAGATATTTGCCGTACCCATTTGCCGTACCCGAAAGCCCGAAAGCCCGAAAATCCAGACGAGTGGTTGTCTTTATAGATACGCCCGTAGGGAAGTATCACCCCCTACACTCAGCAGTCTGGGGCTTTGCCAATAGCCAGACCACTTTTGTTGCCCGGGGCGTCTAGGCAGTTTTTGAGATGTATGATATCCAGTATAGCGGTGAGGTCTTTCAACTGAGCACTATTCTCCGAGAACCAGCATTCCTGGGGCGCTTTCACATTGTGGATCACGGCATCCATTGTGGCAGGTAGCATCTTGTAAACTCTATCCTGAAGACATTTCAGGCAATATAAATGATCTCTTATCTGACTGAAATCTAGGGAGCGAATGTATTGAAGCGGCTGTTCTATCCTTGCTGTGGAAGGAAGATTGGTATTCCAGGTGAAATAGGGGTGGTAGGTCTTAGCGTTAGCCATCCTGTATATTCTCCCAATCAGATTGAAGCATTGTGTTAGCTCTGTTTTCAGGTTATTAACTATTGTTGTGATCTCTGCCTTAGGCAGTAGCTGTAGCTCTTGGGTTTTCCTTAAGAAGCACTGAGAGTCTTCATCCTGGCTTTCAATGGGTATTGGGAGGCTCTTGGTTTGCTTCACAAGGGCTTGGTAGTCTGTGTAAAGGATATGCTGTTTGATACTAACCACCGTTTGAAAAAACATCCCTTTAATGGCTGCCTCGGCGTGCTTTGGCATTCTTCCAAGCAGCTCCCTATGATCGTTCAAAAACATAGCATAGTTACGTGGTTTTCTGACTTGCCCCACTGTCAACTCTATTCCTGCCACATCAATCATTGCAAATTGGTCAAGCAGCGCTTTAGTGACGCTTTTTTTAATGTTGGGTAGAATGCAGTCTTTGAAAATCAAGCATCTCTCATGTAACTCGGCCTCGTTCGGTATGACGCCGCCTTCTTCCATGTTTTCCACGCCGACTGTGACTATTGTGCTCTGTCCACACGCAAGGAGTTTTCTGCAGTACCCAGACAATAGGGTTCTGACCTCTTTGACGTAGGCCCGTGCAAGTAGAATGTGGCTGGTGTATCGGGTGCCTTTAAAGGTGGGTGCTGCTTTGTCGGAGATAAAAATCTGGATGAAGCCAGCCTGATATTCCTGGAACGTGTCTGCGTAGTAGTCAAGGGCCTCTCTAACCATAGCATGGTGCTGAGGATTTGTTTTTAGAAGAATGTCCCTGTGCGACTGGACCACAGTCGTTTTAAATTTCAACCAATCACCTGATGTAGATAAGACAACTGAAATAAGCAAAATGAACATTGTAATCACTGAACCCTGCATTTAAAAAAATTTAATGCATGCTCCCTATTTATAATTTGATTCAACTGCAAAACATCAGAAAATAGTGTTGCCGCGCCTCTATAGATAAGTGAATGCCTTCATTTCCTTGAAATGGTCCAAACAGTAAGCCACCCCGAAAAAGACTGACCAGGCCCCGAAAATCGAGTAGAGAATTATGCCGGCCCTAGAAACAGCCCATTTGAGAAAAGGGGCGTGCCTCCATCTGAGAATCTCTGCCATTTTTATCTGGTGGTGTGGCAACACTCCTTCGCCAATAGTTCGTATGCTAATGATTCGGGTTAGAATCTCAACTGGGTTTATCCTGCAGAACCCAAGATCTAGGGACATAGACGATATAATAAGCATTGCTCCCCCAAGAATAATGATGTCACGGCGCTCGTGGAGCTTTGCAACAATTCCTCCCCTCCTTATCCGCCACAGACCACGTATTGTTATGTATACACAGTGGAGGGGTAGGGCGACTAGCACTAGCAGAAAAAGTGGAAGGTCCCATAGATTGTATGTGTTTCGGCCCACCGCTTCAGCTAGGGTGTAGCGTTGTAGGTCTGCAACGATAAAAAGAATTCTGAATGGCGCCAGCATCCCAGCGTTCAGAATGTGGGCTAAAGAGAACATTTGAAACAGAAGAACTGTCCACACCAAGAGCCACCAGACGTGCAGGTAAAATGGAACTCTTTCGTATTGGATCACACTTCCAAAGCGCCGGGGACAGTTCGGATTGCTAAAGATAAGACCGCGAGCGGGGTGTGCAGAATAGTACTGGCGTCTTTGAGTGTCTGCTATCATATTTTTAAGAATGAAGTTTTCAAAAAAGCTATCACATAACCCGAACCAACCCGAACCAACCCGAACATTTTCCCAGAATAGTGTTGTACAACCCGAACACTAACCCTGCAACATTCCGTTCTTAAAGAGCTTTGGGCGTTAGTGTTCGGGTTGTTCGGGCTGGTTGCTATATTGTCTGGGATGGCCTGTTTCTAGTGAAACATATGGGAAAATTTTTAATAAACATTTCCAGATTGGGCCCAAGCCATTGTGCCTGCTGTGTTGGGTGTAACTGGCCCATGGAGGTACTAACCCGAGCACAATGGAGGATTGTAGAGTTTGTGCTCGGGTTAGCAGGTGTGGTGGTCTGTTATGGCAATGTCTCAGCTGTTTATGTTTTTCTTTGGCAGTGATCAACCTGTCACATCTCATCAACTTTGCTATGCTAGCAAGCAGAAAGGCCCAGCATGTGTTCGGGCTAGTTTGGGTCCCCAGACATCAGCAAAGATATCAGAAGCCATGGGGTCTATCTATATAAGAAGTTTTTGAATCAAATCTAAAAAGCATGAGAGGTGCTTCCATTGACAACAAGCTAACACCCTTCAGTAGCCTAGAAGAAGAACGGGAGTTTTCTTCCATACAGACGCCGCCAGTGGTTGAACCTAGCACGAAAAGTAGGTGTGCCCGGGTCCTAAGGAAAATGAGACGGTGGGCGATTTTGATTGTGTTTTTATTGTCTATTCTGGTTGGTGCAGGCATATTGTGTATTTTCCTACTTCCGACAAATACCACCCAAAACATGTCTAACCAAACCTTGACCATTGAACGTCCCGAAAAACTCTACACACCATTAAATGAGCAATGCATGGAATGGACCATCCTTGACACCTACAACAACCAGACCGGCGCTCTGCGTAGAAAAACCTATGGCCAAGCAACGAACGAACCAGATCCGGACACTCGAAAAAAGATTTTAGAGCTCCTAACCACAAACACCCACCACCATGGCCTTCAATACAGTTTGAGCTGTTTTACACACCTAATCTCTTTTAACAAATCAGAAGATCTGTCCACCATTCTACAACAATCCAAGCGTGTTTTGTATGACGCCTTCTCCTCCTACAAAGAAGGCGCTACCCTTGAACAATATCTAAAAGAAACCCCGGTGGATCCCCAGAATTATTATTCATTGTTGTTTGATGCATTGAAAAACTTCAGTCTTACACCTAAAGAAATAGCTTTGGTTTCTCAGACAGAACATACATACCACAAGAACTGCGGTGAAGAGATTTCCAGGCGCATTGTCAATCTTAAGCGTATTAGGGACAAATGGACCAAGTGGTTATCCAACCAGGGCAACCTACAAGATAAGTTAACTGCATACAATAGTTCTATTTTCTACGATACCCAAAATACAACATGGGAAGTTTGGGATTCTCTGTCTAGGAAGCTGCAAGAAGACCAAAACCAGTTAAACAAATACCACAAACATACTCTTGTTAAGTTTAACCGCGGCGGCAAACAATAAACATCTCTGTATTAAATCTAAAATGTTTTTTCCAGCCCAAACCCTTTCAGACACATAAACAGATACACTTTTGTGTTCGGGTTAGTGTTAGTAGTTGGGTGTTTAGAGTATTGCCTAAGAACAAGAACATGCAGTAGTCGTGTTTCTTAGGTTGGAGGAGTAGAAGCTCGGGTTGTTACTTTGGATGATAGTTTCAGCTGATGTGAGTGCGGCACAGCTGAAGCTTTTGCCGTATTTACCACTAGGTTGTTTATTGTTAGGTCAAGCGTATTTATAGCCACCACAAAACTATGATCTTAACGAGAAGGTCTCGATGCTCCCCATCTAACACCTCTTAGACGCTCCATCCTCTATCTGCTATGTGCTAGTCCCTATTGGTCCATATCCTTTTACTCCAGCCCAACCCTAACCCGAACATACAGCAATTCCAATAAAAACGAAAAGTCCAAGACCAAACCCGAAGACCAACCCCAAACCCAACCCAAGACAGCTGGCGCCAGTATTCTTTTGCCCTGTTTACTATCCGCTTCTTTATACTATAACGTTTCTTAAAATTTTCACCAACCCTTTCCCTATTAGGAAATATAGCAAGGTTTAGAAATAAAAATTTCCTTTTCTCTTTCTTTACATGTCCCAGGATAACACAGTATCTACGGTGGTTAATAGGTTGCGAACAGGAAATTTTGCAGGAGCAGAGCTAGTACACGGCATTTGGAAAGAATATAAAGGTGAGATTGTGCCCATAGTAAATGATGGGGTTAGTGAGGAGGCTAAAAAGTTCTATGGAGAGTTGGGAACCATGGGATTTATTCCACTCGTTAGGGATGCGTTGCTGTTTATTCCTGAGGTGATTCGGAATCTGGTCTACGTTGGGCATATGGAGCTTCTCTACGTCGTAGGCATATTCCACTTTCTTTTTATGTATCGGGCATATAGCAAACGCATTGCCAGGCATAGAATCTCAATACTTGGCCCACTCATAATGGACGCTGGAGTAATCATCCCGTTTGTTTTAGTTTTCATCATTGAGGGGGCAATGGATGCTGGGGTAAGAATGTCTGGGGAAGATTATGTCATGATGTCATGGGTTTATTTAATTCTGGCAATGGCTATTGCAGTCCTCCCCCGAATATTGATGAGTTCGTTGGTAAGTTTTTCTGAATTGGGTGACAAGGTTTTTTGGTGGGTTCGGGTTAGGGTGACCAAGAACGGCCTAATTAGCTATGGAATTGGGTTAATTACCACCATTGTGTTGGCTCTGGGATTTGCCATTGTTTTTTATTCAGGGAGCATGTCATATCAGTTTATGATCTCGGAGGGCACTAGTAAGGCTCCCTACTGGAATATGTACATGGCCAAGTGTTATTCGGGGCTGATCTCCTTGGGGATAGCCAGGTGCATATTTCTGTTTGCAGAGCGGGCGCTGGAGGTGGCAGAAATTTCAGGTAATGTGATTTTTGATGGCAACGCAGAAGTGGTGCATAAGCAGACACAAATTATGGTAATAACTAGCTATCTTTTTATAGTTATAGGCGCGGTATCTTTCCTTTCCACCTATTACACTGTTGGCGAAGCGTTTGGCGACACGCGTTTGGTGAAAGACATCGGGTACCTGTTTAGTGGGCTCTGCGCGTTGGTTAAAGACCCTATAAGACTTTTTAAGGCCGTGTTCGGGATTTTATATACTAGGATATTCGGTTGATCGGGATTCGAGCATATCACATGGGGGATTCGGGTCTTGGGGGGTCAGTGCAAGGGTTAGGACACGTCGTTTGCCATGGCGGTTTCACCAATCCAGCACCCTTCACATCCAGCCCCAAGCCTATGAGCCGATAGAACAAGAAAGTTAGATAAAACACAAAGCATAGAATATTTTAGGTTTGGAGCCTATCTCAGAGAAGACCCGAGCCAGGCTTGGGGCACCATGCGCCCAGACATGTTTGTTGCCACTATTAGCAGGTTTTTGCGAACACCGGCAAAGGTTATGGTGTGGTATTGAGGGCCAAAGCATTAAGCATCCACACTGAATATTATATCAATTTAAATTGGGGCTAGACATGATGTGCTGTTTTTGAATAGTGCCAATCAGTTGATTGATCTGCTATAGTTAAAGTATTTAAAGAGAGGCAGATAGAGGTAGAATGAGAATATTGGAGATATTTACAGAACTACTAGCAGTTATAGGCCTTAGTGGTCTAGTTACAGATAGAGGAATGGTTCCCAGAGCCGCCGCCAATAGTATAGATACAGTAACAGGCCGGCGATATCATTCCATAGCCAAGAGGTTCTTTGAAAAAAGCAACGACATAAGCAGCAGTCCTGGTTACGATGGAGGTAGTGAATCTAATGGTCCGGGCCCTACCTTTGTTATAAAAAATGTGTTTGAGACCCGAACACCAGAGGAGAACACTACCCCAAACCCAAACCAGGTCACTGTAGAAGAAAATGTTAGTGTGGAAGGAAATATTCGGGTTAGTGTTGGTACTGCCATGGAACCCGACGATAGCGTGGAGGAACATCGTGGCCTTGATACAGAAGAAAATGGTTGGTTTGGTACTGCCATGGAACCAGACGATAGCGTGGAGGAACATCGTGACCTTGATACAGAAGAAGATAGCGAGGGCGATAGTGTTGAGTGTAGCACCAATGATCGTGATTGCCAATATGTGTATGATGACGTTGAGGAGGAGTGTAGTGAAGGTAGTAACATGGACAAAGAAAACATGCCTGCAGCTACAATCTTCATCAAACCTTCTAAGCTGGTGCTGCAAGTCTTAGACTGCCCTAGCTTCGACTACAATGTCCCAGAAGCCTCTCAAACGGCTTTTGACAGCCAGATAAATGACACCTTCACTTTGCCAGGTAAGGTTTTACAGCATCAAATTTACCTGGTTGAACCTGCAGATGCTTCTTCATACATCAACCAGGCTCTTTTTCTAGCCCCCGAAACAAGCCCTTCGGTTTACATTGATCTGGAGAAACAGTGCGATTCTGAAAAGATATACAAGCCGCTTCTAGCAACCGAGTTTGATATCTGGGCTGCAGAGACCAAGCTAGCCAAAGAGAAGAAGGTGGTCGGCACATTCTTGAAAGATCTAAAGAGCATGGTAAAGGATCTTGACAGTAAGGTTAAGGAACAACAGCAGTGTTTTGACCTGAACCAAGACCCCGAACACCTCCCTGACATATGCGACAAAGAAGAGCTTTACCCCATACTAAGCGCGTACATTGGGATGGAGAAGATCATGTCAGCACACCGGTTGCTGGCAGTAGACCACGCCTCCCACGCATACAAGTTCTTTTCGAAGAAACTAGAGGGCTCTATCGAGGCCCTCCACGAAGAGCTTGGCAAGCATACGATGGACGAGCTGTTTGAGAGAGGCGTCAGCACTAAAGAAACCCTAAACAGCATCGCCCAGCTCATACACTATTCCAGGCACAACGCCCAGCAAATAGAAAACTCAGCAATGGACATTCTTGCCAAAACAAAGGTGTTTGCTTCGGTGCTGGTAGAAGATGGCCTAGAGGAGGCATATAACTTGTTGAGGCCGATTCGAGAGATTGCCAAGATAAAGGAAAATCTTGACATGATTGCCGACTCCCCATGCGATATCGAATACTTCTCAAATGTAAAGAAAGAGTTTCTCCAGAACGACATTCCCTGGATGTACCGCCTCTACTCAGATTTGGTGATTATGGCCGACAACATATTCCTGAACTACCTAGAGGATGCAGAGATCGTTGTGGATAAGGAAACGGCAAAGCTTGAGTCAACCCAGCTGAGAGAGCACGACATGGAGGTGCTTAAGCACCTCGTTTACCATGGGAAGAGTGAAATTCAGGTCCTGGAAGAGATGGAAAAAAGCCTAGGGCTAGTGAGCAAAAGCATCGACATTGAGAAAGACTATGTGAAGAGGCTTGTAAAAATGGACAAGTCAGAAGATATGGCAGCCTTATTTGAAGACCCAATGGAACATCTTCCTTTCTACCACAAAGTTCTGAACAGCTTGGAAAGAATAAGCGAAAACGCAAACAAGAATTTACGCTGCCCAGACGAGAAGCTGTTGGAGTGCATTGACAAAGAAGTGAGAGAAATTGTAAACATAGTCAAAGAGGACAACGCCCGCCTTAAAACCGTATTCACTGGCGACAACATAAACCCAGAAACCACATCTCTAGTACAAACAACCATGCTAATAAGAATGCTCCAGAACATCCCAGGCAACATCAACACCAAGCCTCTGAAGGAGTATACTGAGCACGTTGCGCCTATTGAAGAAAAGGAAGAAGCAATGAAGATTATGGCAAAAGAGCTTGAAGACTACAAAAAAGCACTTCAGGCCATGACCAAAGCCATACTACTTAAAGAGGAGAACACATCCAGGCAGTTTGACGTCTTTTTCAAACTGCATCCCATCTATGAAGAGATAGTTCGGAGCAGAAAACACACGCCAGACACAGACACAGATCAGGCCACAGAGGATAGCCAGCACATATATACCACGCCACAAGAACCAGGGCCAAGCCAATGCGAGTGCGAGTGTGAGAGCACAACCAGCATCAACCTTAACCCACACCACCCCCAAACCAACCCGGAAAACTAGCGGAAAAGAAAGACGTTGGGCGCCTGCCTAGCCCAAAACTATCTTGAACCTAGCCTGATTACCAAAGATTAATACATCTATGCATAGGCGGGGGGATTCTTGATAATCAATCAGGCAATTTTAATAAAAGACTAGTTATCAAACAGACAACAGACAGTGCTTTTTAGCAACCACCCCGCTCGGAAACCCAACCCAGCCAGAAACACACGCTTTTACCTTTAGGTAGCCTTGGCAACCAATCATCTACTCATAGATGCGATGCCCTGGCTTGGATCTATATAGATGGAGGCAGATAGAGAGGTAGGTTAGTTAATGTTTTCAAGATTTGTTCTAACATAAGAAATAGATACGTCGCGGCTGGTTTGAATGACCAAACACCACGGCATATGCAAAACCCCCAAGACTAAATCTCTTTTCGTATGTTTCGTATGCTATCCTTGGCCCCGCCCCTCTGTCAATTATACACTATGTATTCCCATAAACATGCATAGCGATTGGACTGAAGGCAAGCTTTTAGGTGGGTGGTCCGACAGCCCCAAAGTGTTTGTTTGGCTTTTAACAGGATCTCCCCTGGCCTTTGTTCTCCCCGGCCGGAAAGAGGTTCCGAGCCGAAGTGTCCTGTATGTCTGGGTATGGATGGCGGTGAAGACCCTGAACTAACCAAAGTATTTCGTCATTATTGACCACACGCAGCACATTATGCAACCTTTGTTTAGAAGAGCTGGTGGTGTGCAACCTCTGTTTAGAAGAGCTGATTGGAAAAGAGCAGACACCAGGAACGTTGCTGGCCTGCCCATCTGCAGAGATCCATAACTGCCCAACAATCAGATAGGAGATACCCCACACTCTGGAATGCCCGGGGTGGCCATTAGTCCGATTCCGTCTTCTTTGCCCAGACACTAAAGCCTGAGCTAACCTGAAAAACGCGCACAAATACTCTTCCCAATGTTATTTATTGTCGTGGGTGGTGGTTGCTCGGGTAGTAGCATTACTTATGCTAGCTTGCCCGGTGGTGGGGCAATGTGGTGTAAAAAACGGGATAGGCTGGTCAAATGGCTCCTAGCTATTGAAAACTACACAGTAAAGCACTATGCAAGTGTAGCTAGTTGTTGGTTATTAAAGACCAGGTAGCTAATTTGGATTAGCGGAGACCTTACTTAGAAGCAGTTGCAGCAGCTATTACTGGCTTGCGAACTAGGCAGCTAACGTACCTGAATAAGCCGACCTTGGTAAGGAAGGTTTGAACTGGAGCGAGCTGGACAAGGACTGCAACAACCAAAACAGCTCCGACGAGGGCCCAAAAGCCTTGAACACCGAGGCGAGCCCATGTCTTGGCCTTGTAAATTAGACTGGCTGTCTTGAATTTTTTTTGGAGAGACTCGTTAGTAGCTTTCTGTTCTGGAGTAGGTGACACAGTGCCGTCGCTAACACCAACAAATGTTGGTGCTGTTGGCTCTTCTGGTGCACCCAGGAGAGCTACTTTATGGGAAAAGAAGTAGAAGACTGCGGTGATAATACCCCAAATACCTAAAGCGGATACTGCTTGAACAATAGCGGCACTAAACATCATAAAAATTAAAAAAAAACTTATATTTATACCCCACAAAGAAAAAATATGCAAAAATATCCTAAAAAGGCAACTTTGACTTAATTTATATTTTTCTGGACCTTTCCTTCTATACCATTGAGTCACCTAACCCATATATAATAGGTACCCACCTCAACAGCATGAACTAGCACCAACCAACTTGGCCCGCCTACCACGCTCTTTTTGGGTAGCTTTCGATATAATTATTGGGCAGAGACTAATCGTCCCATTCCTGTTCCATCTCTAGCTCGTTTTGTCCCGCAACACCGACTCACATCCGCGCCTATAGCTCTCTCCGCCCAGAACTATTATTTTACTCTTACTGCGAAAAGTGGAAGACTTCGTGAGTGTAAAAGCAACAGCAGTTGGCACAAACAGCCCATAACAGACAAACGCCTTCCTGGGTGACCTGTAATCCGCCTGTTTAGCCGGTGCACAGATCTCATGTTCGGGTTAGTTTGGGTTAGTAGACTGAAAAATTATATACAGTCCGCTCAAAGGCAGAGGCATAGCCTCTCACATGTGCCTAGCCCAAAGGTTCCAGGCCGGCTGTACCCGCAAGGCATATCCATTAACCCCTGCCCAACAACAGAGCCAAATTAAGCCCAAAGTTGTGTATTTTTCTATAAATGGAAAGAGAATCAGAAGATCATCAATTGTCAGACCAACGGCACGGGCACGGGCACGGTGCCTGGGCCGCGGGGCTGGGCGGGTTAGTGTTTGGAGTGGCCACACTCGGCCGCGCGGGTTTAAATAAGAAAATTATTTCGTAGACTTTCAAATGCACGCCTTGATGCACCCAGACAACACAGGGCTACTAATGGAATACTTTGGATACGACATACACAGAGAGTTTGGCACTCGAGAGGGGTGGCTGCTAAACTACCAAACAAAAGACAGAGTCTGCGCAGAGACTGACCGGCTAGTAACACACGGAGTCCTCTTTTTTGTGGGGGTAAGTGGAGCGAACTTTAGGATTGAAGTGCCCTTCTTCCCGAGGTTTACACTCTCAGTTGACGAAATGTATGCGGGCGGGGTGGAAGAGTATCTTTTGCAAAAGTATGCCACAGTCATCAGCAAAATCCAGAGGATAGAAAAAACAGATTTGCAAGAGCCCAACCATTTGGCCCAAAAGCCCGGAAAGAGCCCCCGAGCATATCTATCCATCATGTGCTACACCGAAAAAGAGGCATTCACTCTAAGACAAGAGGTCGATAGGGCAGTTAAAGAAAACATCCAAAGGGCCAGGGAACAGTCAGCTATAATGCTGTTCAGCAAAGAAAAGAAAGCAAGCGCCCAGCGCTCACTTGTTGAGTCAATTTTTGGGGTCCATGAGTACGATATTCCAGTGGGCATTCAGATGAGCATTCAAATGAACCTGAATGCTGGAAAGTGGTACACTATCGAGTATACAGGGCAGTACAGCGTTAAGCCGTCCGAGCGGGTGTTTCCACCAGATTTGAGGTCGTTTTCTTTTGATATCGAAACAACCAAAGATCCGCTCAAATTTCCCAATGCGGAAAAAGACAAAGTGATGATGATCTCAATCATGAGCTCGGCAGGAGGATGGCTGATTGTAAACAGAGAGGTGGTGGGAGAAGACATAGCACCATTTGAGTTTTGGCCAACAGCAGACATTGGGGGAGAGTTTGACATCTACAATGAGCCAGATGAAAGGTCCACGCTACAGACATTCCTTACACTTGTACAGACGTTTAAGCCGCACATTATGGCCACGTACAACGGGGACATGTTTGACTGGCCTTTCGTGGAGAAACGGCTTGAAGTGTACAAAGTCGACATGGGGGAGTGCATCGGGATCAAAAAAAACGCCAAGGAAGAGTATGTTGCAGACTTTATTCTTCATTTGGACTGCTTCCGGTGGGTGAAAAGAGACAGCTACCTTCCGGCTGGAAGCCACGGCCTAAAAAGCGTTACAAGAGCCAAGCTAGGATACTTCCCAGATGAAATAGACCCGGAGGACATGCTTGCCTTTGCGAGCACACGGCCGCGAGTTCTTGCATCATACTCTGTCTCAGATGCCATTGCCACCCACTTTCTTTACATGAAGTATGTACATCCGTTTATTTTTTCGCTTGCCACGCTTATTCCTCTCCCCCCAGATGACGTACTCCGGCAGGGATCCGGGGCCCTTTGCGAAGGACTGCTTATGAAAGAAGCGCACGGGTCCTGTGTGCTGATACCACCAAAAAAGAGAACGTCGCTTCTTCACGACTACAACGGAAGAATAGCCGACTCGCTGTCGTATGTGGGGGGGCACGTGGAGTGTCTCCAGTCGGGAATATTCCGGTCGGACTTTGAGTACAACTTCTCCTTCAAGCCAGAGTACCTGACACAAATGATGGAAAACGTTGATGCCGTGATTGCACTGGAGCTTGACGGAGCAACAGCCACTAACACAGAAGAAATCAAAGAAGACATCCAAAACAAGCTCCAAGCCCTCATTGAAATGAAAACAGGACGATTCCGACCGCACATTTACCATTTGGACGTCGGGGCCATGTACCCAAACATCATCCTTACCAACCGGCTACAGCCAGTGGCGGTCACAAGCGAAAGAAACTGTGCACAGTGCGAGTACTACCAAGAAAAAGACGTATGCCAGCGGACAATGCAGTGGAAGGCGCGGGCAGAAGTGTTTGCAGTAGATGCAAAAACAGCGCAGGTCCTTGCAAAACAGGTTCGCGAGGAAACGAACCGGGAGTTGCCATATGAGGAAAGATTGAAAAGCCGGGTGATTGAGTACGCGAAAAAGATCAGCCGGAGAACACGAGAGATTATAATTGAAGAGAAGCAGAGCACGATTTGCCAGAGAGAGAACCCTTTCTATGTAAACGCCGTGCGGACCTTCCGAGACAGAAGAAACGAGTACAAAAGGTTTGCTAAAAAAGCGGCGGCCCAAGCAGCAACTGCTCTAAAGACCCAAACCACCATCAATGGAGAAACGGCCACCGAGCTGGGTAAAAAAGCAGCTATTTACGACTCTCTTCAGATAGCACACAAATGCGTGCTTAACTCTTTTTACGGGTACGTGATGAAAAAGGGGGCCAGGTGGTACTCTATGGAGATGGCTGCTGTTGTCTGCCAAACAGGAAGCTCAATCATCCAGCGGACCAAGGCAGTAATTGATGCTTTTGGAATCCCGTTGGAGCTAGACACAGATGGAATTTGGGCGCTTTTTCCGGAAAGCTTTCCGCATACATACACCCTGAACACCCCCAGTGGGCCATGCACCTTTTCCTATATCTGTGCAGCTCTGAACCAAATGCTGGTGCAGGAGTTCACCAACCCACAGTACCTGGAGCTCCAGCCAGGGGGAGAGTACAGAGTTTCAGCTGAAAACTCGATTCGTTTTGAGATTGATGGACCATACAGAGCCATGTTTATACCAGGGTCTGCAAAGGAGGGGGAGTCCATCAAAAAAAGGTACATTGTAATCAACGCCAAAGAAAAGATTTCCGAGCTGAAAGGGTTTGAGTTTAAAAGGCGGGGAGAGCTCAAATTTGTCAAGTCTTTTCAGGAGGAGCTGTTCAACACCCTGCTCCTTGGAAAGACCCTTGAAGAGTGCTACTTTCACCTTAGTGTATGCGCCAACTATTGGATTGACATTATTGAGAGCCAGGGAGAGTCTTTGGCTGACGAAGAGATTTTTGAGTACTTTGGAGAGCGGCGCAGCATGTCTAAAGAGGCCCACGAGTATGCCGCCATTAAAACCAACTGTTTAACAGCGGCTGAAAGGCTGGCAGAGTTTCTTGAACAGCCAGCAGTGGCTAAGGGGACGTCGTGTGCCTTCATTATCGCCAAGTACCCTGAGGGCGACCCCGTTACGTCCCGAGCCATACCGCAATCGGTGTTCTATGCGCCTGTAGCCGTGCGGCAAAAGTACCTGAAAAAATGGACAGGTGCCCGAGTCCTCCCTGAAAGCGTCCGAGACCTTATTGACTGGAGCTACTATCTGGAGCGGCTAACAAACGTGATCACCAAGATTATCATTGTTCCGTCGGCACTCCAAGGACTCAAAAACCCAATTCCTAGAATTACCCCCCCAAAGTGGACAGTCCCACAATCCACCCTTACTAAGTTCCTTCAAAAGAAGCCAGAAGCTCCACAGCAGATACCCACCCACGCCCAAAAGCTGCCCACTGAACAAACCACCTCACAGCCCGCCCACTACCCCAATCTGACCGGATACTTCAGTTTGAAAAAACAGGTTCGGGACCCTCCAAGCACCTTCCAGACCCGCCGAGAAGACAAACGAGAAACGCTTCCTCCAGCTGCAGCCATTGCCGAGATAACTAAGCACACGTTTGTCCGAGTTGTTCTGAAAGACGGTGTTTTTATCCACGAGACGCTTCCGCTAAATAAGGTATTCTATCTACAGGCAGACTTGCCTATTATTGAGAGGCTCCTAGTTCTCTACAACACACTGGCTTCAGGGGCAGGGGAGCTAAGTATGGAAAAGGTTCGATGCCTAGGCGTTGAGCTAGCAGGCGACAAAAACTTCCTGAAAATAACCGTTAACTCCCACGCCTTTGAAAGCAAGTTTCACAAGTATGCACAGCTTTTTGAAAGCCCGGAGGTGAGGCACATTCTTGAACTAGATGCGCCCCCAGAGGCAAGAGCCCTGGAGTGCACAGGGTACCAGAAACTCCCAGTTATATCGCTTGCACACGGCACCATATCAGGAAAAACGGTTTATGCAGTCCATGACACAGAAACAAGAATGCTAGAAGAGCCAGAACTGCTCGAATACTTCCAGAAACAGCCTCCATCTCTTCTGTTTACCCTCAAAACGCCGCCAGACACGCTGCCCAGGGAAAGGTTTTTAGTAATCCCCCAAGAGATACAGGCCGCCCAGACCATCCAGGGGGCAGCAGCTGCCAAAACACTGCTTCTGGCGGCGCTAGAAAGGCTGAAAACAGCTGCTGAGACCGCCACGGCCGTTAGCGAATACTCCCACACCCCGCTGCTGTTTTCGCCGTCCCCTGTGCCATACCTACAGCTCAACCTCCTCTACTACCTGGAGCGCCGAAAAAGGAACATTGTCGGGTGGGGGGACACCACCTCAGAGCTAAACACGCACTATGCCCTCGGCTGCCAGATGGTTGAGCCGTTCAGGAAAGAGTTCACCCAGGAAGGGGTCTATGAGGGACTTTCAGCAACCCTGCATGTTTCAGGGGCTATCTTGCTGGGAATCATCGAGTCCGACGTACTTCTTAAGGAAGAAAGCGCATCCACCAAGCAAACCCCAGAACTTCAGGCTTTGCAATCGCTGATAAAAAAGCTTGTCTACACATACATCCGAAAAGAGACAGGCGCCAGCCAGCTGATTCAGCAAATCTCTGGATGGGCCCGTGCCGCCCACCGAGACACCACTCTTACAGACACAGTTCTCCTCCATATCTCTCTTCTCCAAACAAAATTCTTATCAGGGGTTGTAAGGGCTATCAAAACAGCCGGGTGCGACATAGTGCAGACAGAATGCGAAGAAATAACGGTTTTCACCCGAAGAGCAACCCAACAGCTGGCAGACGCACAAATCCAGCATGCTATGGAGTCTTTGTCTTCCCTGGAGTATGGCTCACTGCTTAACGTGGAGGTGGGGCAGTGGTATGCCCGAATTGTCATGATTGACCGGGCCAACTTCCATTTTGCTCTTCCTTCAGGGCAGGTGGAGGAATCTTTTGCCTTCCCCATCCCCGAGCCTATTTTGCTTTCCCTCCTTGGAGAAGAAGAGCTCCCTTCACTGGAGTACCTCAGAGAAACGTACGACGCCTTGCCGCAGAGTGGCATGCTTCTAGCAAGGCTTCTTTTCAAGATATATGCCCTAAAATTCGATGCGCCTGCCTACGGCAGAAAAGTAGCTGCCATTGTGCGAACAAGTGCGTTCTCAGAGACACTCACCAGACCCTTTGGCCGCGTTGTCTCCCTTGGAGTTGGCTGCCCCTGCTTTGCAGAAACCACGTTTTACGCGCCTCTCACCGGGCTTACGGGCCCCGAAGAGATAGAAGCCCACTTTATGCACCTTATCCAGCACAGACAAAAAATAGAGATGCACTGCAAATCGTGCAGCGCCCCTTTCTCCCGAACAGCCCTGGAAGAAGCCATTTGCAGCAAAATCTACGATTTATCCAAAACCGCAATCAAAAAGGAAAAACTCTGCCAACGATGCAAAAAACCAGCCCCTGGCCTTATCACCACCAGATGCGCATGCGGTGGACAGTTTGAGCGAGACCTTCCCTCCACCTTCACTGCCTGCAGAGAGCATCTCTCCTCACTTTCCTCACTTGTTCCCACAGTTACAGTCATTTCCTACTGCAGAAGAATGCTTAGGCACCTGACCCAGGACGGAGCTGAGTAGTTAGTCAACCCACAGGCCACCCACAGGCCACCCACCAAACCACCAGGCCTGGCATGCATTAATTATTTCTCTCTTTAATTTTCTTGGATGTTCAGCAGTAGCTCTGAAGAGTACGAGTCGAGTGGATCGATGGAAGAGTGGTCAGATGCCTTTTTGAAACAATTCCCATACCCGTTCCTCATAAAAGTAGACCAATCCTTCATTGACGACTCGTTCAACCTCTTTGGCCTCTCAGACATAGTCAAAGACTACGATCGAGCACTTGCAGCCCTTCGCGGAGAAGAAGAGAGCTACTTCATTGAAAACGAGACAGTTCTCTACCTCCTCATCCACCAGAGGTACATTCTCTCAAAACAGGGCATAGAAGAGATCCTACCCTCCATCACCAAAAACATATACGGAAGATGCAAAAGAGTGCTCTGCGCCAGCTACCCCTTGATTCCCACCGGGCTCAATGACTACCCAGGCTATGCCAATGTAAAACTATTCTGCAACCAGTGCACAGAGCTCTACGAACCAGCAGGACCCCTGGCAGAAATTGACGGATGCGCTTTTGGACGAACATTCTCTCACTTGCTTCTTTTGCAGCACGGGGATGCACTGATACCCCGAACAAGGCCAGTTAAGTACCTCCCACGGATTTTTGGCTTCCAAGTAGAGAGACACTGAATAAACGAATTTTTTATTTTCCGCATGCTATTCTCCATTGAAACGCTCAAAGCATACGCCCAGGCAAAGGGTGTTCCCGACATAGAGGAGGAAGAGCTTAAGGTAATTGCACAGGATCTGGAGTACAGGCTAAAGGAGCTGGCCCAGGAAGCCTCAAAGTTTATGATTGCATCAAAGCGCACAAAACTTACCATCGAAGACGTCAACTATGCGCTGCTTTCCAGGGAGGTAGATCCACTGCTGGGGTACGATACGAGCGACTCTTTGGTGTTCAAGCTTGTGCCGGGGTCTAACCTCTACTACGTCCCTGATGAAGAGGTAGACCTGGAAACGGTGCTTAACTCGCCGCTGCCAAAGATACCGCACAAGCCGGTGGTATCCAAGCACTGGCTGGCTATTGAAGGGGTGCAGCCGCAAATTCCACAGAATCCCCTTCCAGTTGAAAGAATGCCAGAGGCCCGGAAGGATGATAGCCTGGCAGCTATGAAAGAAGATCTTGAGATAAGAAACCACATGAAGCATCTTCTGTCCAAAGAGCTGCAGATGTACTATGAGAAGATAGTTCAGTTTGTTAAGGATCGGGAACACATTGAGGTTGCTGCAGAGTGTCTTCAGATGGAGAGTGGGATACAGCAGCTGATACCCTACTTTGTTCATTTTTTTAACGAAGAAATCCTTAAGAACCTGAGAAATGGAAAATATTTGATTGATATCATCAGAATGTATGAAAGTTTGATTAAGAACAAGATGATCTTTATTGAGCCGTACATGCACCAAATGCTGCCCTCTCTTCTCACCTGTGTGGTGGGAAAGAGCATTGGGATCGATGGCAAAGAAAAGGTCCTTCTTGATGAACAGGTTCTTTTTGAAGAAGAGAAAGACTGCGGGCTGTCTGCCCGACGAAGAGCCTCGGAAACAATCAAGTACATCTACGACACCTACTCCCTCTCATACACCACCCTGGCCCCCAGAGTTCTCAACACTTTGCTAAAAACCTGGGCAGATTTCACCAAAAGCGAAGAATCCCATTATGGAGCTGTGTACTGCCTGTGCAACCTTGGGAAGAAGGTGGTTGAAGGGGTGGTTATCCAGTTCAAGGCTGAGTACCTTGAAAAAACAGGGGAGACCTTCTCTCTTCCCAGGAAGCTCCTCATCCACTACACAGACAATCTTGTACCGTCACCATAGCTGCATCAATAAACAGGCGTAGCTCAGTGTTTTATTGTTTCGGGTTTTCGGGGTGCCTGTCCCGGCTGGCAGATCAGTACTCCTGGTCGGTCGCCGTGTTTATTTGCGCCCTGGTGGTAATGGCAGCCTCCTTGACCTCTTTGTTCGCTGACTGTGCCTTGGCGGCAATAAAGTCTGCAATCCACCTTGAATCTAGCTGCTGGGTGATGTAGGTGTTCCTGGTCGTTCCATAGAGCATCCATAGGTCAGAGATAAGGTACAGCGACTTAACCACGCAGGTTGAATCGGTGGTTTCTGTGATGATTTTTTTAATCACTTCAAGAATAACCGTTACGTTATCTCCAATCATTGGGTTTTTTCCATTACTTGACTGTATGATACACGACAAAAGGTCAAGCAAAGACTCTCGCAGCATCAGAATAAAGTTGGAGTCTGTTCCATCATCCTCAACGCTAATAATCGACAAAGCAATTGAAAACATGCTCCCAATGTACTTGTCAAAGATCTTTCCAATAGCCAAAGAAATATCTGCAAAGGCCGTTACTGCAGTTACCTTGGCCTCCCTGGGGAGGCCTGGCGAACTTACCGCTCTGATAAGCCGGGGCACAATCACATCTACATACGCCCCAAAGCCTAGCTGCGTAGCTGAGGCCATTGACCCAATGAAAGTCACCAGGGTGGTGGAAAAGATGGGGAAGCCCTCCCCCTCCACGCCCAGGCCCTCCAGCCGTGAGAGGTCCCGAACCACATACTCAATGACTCTTTCTGTGTAGTTGCAGAACTCGATGCCAATGGTGTCTCCCAGGGTGCCAAGTGTCAGGTAAGCGTCCGTGTAGAGGGTAAACATCTGCGGGTGGCTGAGGATGTAGAGAGAGACCTCCACTATATCCTGGGCGGACACCAGAATCTGTGAAGAGCATGAAGAAATACATGCCTGGATCACGCTCAAAAAACAGGAGATAGCCTCCTCATTGGGCTTGTCGTTAGTTAGCTCTGTTTTTGTGTGGCTTAGCATATCAGATACCACGCCCAGGACTACCTTGTGGTTTTTTTCAGGTGCTGCATTGATGATTTCACAGGCTGCAGACGAAAGAGCCACTCGTAGGGTGTACTCGTCCTTCATTAGCCGGAAGAACCGACCAAGGACAATGGTTACGATCTCGGTATACTTGGTGAAGAGAATGATTTCGTCCTCGTCACCGATCGGGGGTTCGGCGCGAATCGCGCTAACGATCCCTGCAAGCGCCCAGGCCGCATTAACTGCGCCCCCGGGGTTGGTGTTCAGAATCTCGATGATCTTGGTAATGACCTCTTCCTGGCTCTTGGCGGTGCCAACGGCCCCGTACGCGTGCTTAAACAGCTTTTCAAAGACCCAGAGGCCCGTGTCTAGCACTGCAGGGTCGGGAGACAGCAGCGCCTTAAAGACCACTGGAGAAATCTTCCTGACAAAGGTGCCGAGGTCGTTTGCAGTTCTTTCGTTCAGCACCGAGCCTAGCGCAATCATCCCCGCCTCAAAAACGTCGGGCTTGTCGCTAAGAAGCATTCTCTCAATGGCTAGGACCAGAGCCATCGTTTTTCCTGTTTCCTTAACCGCTATTTCTTCCTTAACCCGTTCGGGGGCACACTCGCACATGAGTGTCAGTAGCCAGGCTGCTGCCTTGTGGGGCTCCCACTCTTCGATTTGCTCCAGGCCCTCATTAACCAGCATCGGGAGCAGCTCCCTGGCCAGGGCGGGGAAGGCCTCGGCAATGATGTCTCCTTCGTTCTCAATCTCATAGTCTGTAACAACGCCCCACATCTCTATTGCCATAACGACTTTTTCCGGGGTGTTTGAGCTTAAAAACTCCATAGCCATCGCGCCAAAGGCTATCTTTATGTACTTGGATACCTGTTTGTAATACATAAAAAGGGCGCCAATGAAGCACTCCAGCGCCTTGGTGGCTACTTCTGCGTTGCTGTCCTTGCACCCCGTGTAGAGCGTCTCAACAATGGCTAAGCACTCGTTTTCTAGCTCGATGTTGTAGGCAATGAAGCCCAGGGATCTTTCCAGGCTCCGAAAAGAGCAGAGCTTGATCTCGTCGTCCCCCGACCGTGTTCCATTGATAATAACCGTTAGAATGGAACCAGACGAGCCCATAATAAGCTTTTCTTCCATTCCAGTAATGTCGAGGCAGAGGTGCCCAATTGCATCGATAACGTTCTTTTTGACGGTGTTTGTTAGTGGGACGGTTTGCGAGTAAATTGCAATAAGGTCTTTGAACACATCTGGCCATCTTCCATTAACCACCTCGACCTTAGCCACTGCACTCAAACACTGGGCAATAATGTCGCCTATGCGCCCACTACACACCTTTAGGCTGTCAAGTAGCCGCTGTTTGAACAGGACCCTGGCGCCTTCTGGAAGAGACATCCACCGAGCATTCACTTCGTCTCTTTTATCAGCTGACTCCCATACAAAGAACATCTTTAGCACCATGCCTGCTGTCATCTTCAGTGTTAGGTCTACATTGATTTTATCCGTTAGTATGTCAAAAAGCAGTGAAATTAGCTCCTGAAAGTTGTTTTGCGATGTAGAGACGATGTACTCTTCGGCGGCTTTTCTTTCAAGGTTGTCTGCTAATTGAAGTCGTTGGAGTGCATTTAGCAGCTGGTCCCTCATTGCTAAAATAAAAACTAAAAAAACGCTGGCACTTTAATAATTTTATTCTTCCTCGTTCGTGCTACTATCATCGCTCTGTGAGTCATCTGACCCAAACTCCTCGTCGTCTGAGTCTTCGCTTCCGTAGTTGGCTGAGTCTGATGCATCGTCTAAATCATCAAAGCTTGAGCCTTCTTCATCCAGCGTGCTTGAATCGTCATCTTCAAAGCTTCCCTCCGTAACAGTTGATGATTCTGCCTCGTCGGAGCCGTCTGTGATGTTTTCTTCGTCCCTGGTGGAGGACATGTCGCTGGTGTACTCGTCTGAGCTCTCCAGGTTGTCTTCACTCTTTCTCTTTTCTGTCTTCTTGTTACTAAGACTCTCTTTTGTCGTGCTTGGCATTCGTCATAAAAATATTTTAAAACTTTATAGCCACCGGGGGTGTCTTTGCGCTGGGCTTAGACCCATTTTAGCAGCCTAAGAGGTGATCTAACAAAGGATGAAAGCTTATTTTGCGCCCAGGGGACCAGAGACACGGCCTCTATCATTATGCCTATTCTTGGGGTGTAGAATGAAAGAAGAAAGCCGCAGCCAAAGATAAGAAGTGCTTTTAAATGCCTCCCTGATCTAATACCAAAACAAATGCCTAGTGCTAGGACGATATTCCCAGAGAACAGAAGCTGTCTGTCCAGGAGAAGAAAACCAAGAAGCATGAAAAGAAGACCTGAGAAGATAAATGCGTGTTTTGGGTGCAGTGTGTATAGCTGGAACTTTTCCATAAATAAAATATTTAATAGTAGAGTATGAATAGGTGCTATGCCTTTTCTTTAATTTAAGAGTGTAACTTTAAATAGTTCCCGTTTTTGGGTTTGCGGATTTTTGCGTTTTCCAAAGCTGTCGCATATAGAACTGTTGTGTTATCTGATCTTTGAGCTGTAGTGGCCCATTAAAATATTGTTTAGGTTTTTCTTGGTTTCCTCGTTTGTTGGATATCTTCTGGTAGTATCTGGAGTTGGGTTAGGCTGTGGCTCCAGGTTCTGGTCCGATGCGGTTGCGTGTTCGTTTGTGTCTACTGGCTCGTACCTGGGAGCGGCTACTGGCTTGTATGCGTCTGGGATGGCAGATCTTCGGCTTCGGACTGGGGTGGTTAGGTTTATGTCATAATATTCGGACTTTTTGAGTTTCTGTGGGAAGATATTGGTCAGTATCAAGTATAGGACACCCATGATCAATACAGCAACACAAGCACCACCAAATACAACCGCCAAAGTCCTTTCTGCTCTCTTATAAAACTCTTCTTTTTTGGCGGCCTCCTCTTCTTGGTCGAGAAGTGTTGCTTTGTCGTCGACATCGACATACTCGTTCTGGCTAACAGGTGCGTACTCATGTGTGGTGCGGTGTATCATCATCTCTACGCACAAGAGCAGAAGTCCTGCTGCTCCTGTGATGAACATTCCCAAATATATGCATATGGCTAGCCATGTGATCATTTCTTAAAAATTTTAAGGGTTAGCTTTTTTCATTTATAGAAAACATCATACTTTCGGGTTAGCCTGCTTTGCCAACTGTTGCTTACATCCACCCCTTTGTCCGGCAATGCCTGGTACTAGACACTGTGTTCGGGTGTTGAAACAATGGGGCGGTCTATCGGCTAAGTGGCTTTATTGTTATAGGCCGGTTATGTGGTACCTTGAATTGAGATGCTTTCTTAGAAGTATTTTCAGGTTCGCAAGAATTTCTTCTCTTGTTGTCCCCAGGCTTCCTGGCTTCAGCGTGAGGCCTGACCTAACAGATCTTCGGCTTCTGGAGTGTATGACTCTTTCCAGGTCTTCGCCATCAACTGCTATGATTGAATTCTGATATATTTTACCAAAGGTCACTCTTAAGAAAAGAGCAAATACGAAACTAGCAATCAAAACCATTGTAATGTCCCATAGAATTGTTTCTAGCAGGTTATACCCACTCAGCGTCTCTTTTAGCTGTTTTTCACCTACATAGACTTTTTGGTTGTCTTCGCCCTGTTTAAAGAACACCCGGCCACTAGGCGTGTGGTTGGCAATGGTGTAGTGTTTCATTATTTTTATATAGACTATTGCTATGGCTGTTCCCATCAGTGTTGCCAAGGAAATCAATACAGGCATGTCAAAATCCATGATCACTTCTTAAAATTCTTTAAAGGTTAAATTTTTTCATTTATAGGCAAAATAACATATAAGTTACTAGTTTTATTCGCGGGTGTCTATAGTGGGGTGTGTCTATAGTGGGGGGGTGTCTATAGTGGGGTTAGTGTTCGAGTTGGGCCATGCCAGGGGTTAGTGTTCGAGTTGGGCCATGCCAGGGGTTAGTGTTCGGGTTAGACCCCCAAATGACCCAACACAACCCATAACCCTAACCCGAACACCAAAACCGGTTTTATCAACCATAGATCATTTTATTTCCTTTCTAGACCAAAATAGGGACGGCATAATGTACCTCAAATGGTTGTTCAACTGTTGACCGGTCTTGGCCTAGAGTCCTAAGACTGGGATAGGCGTGGCATCCGTGGTAGTGTCTGGTATTGGGCTAGACTTTGTAATGGGAAGAATATGTTCTTCCACAAGGGACAATATGTCTGGGAGTATTGTTAATGTGTCAGCCACAACATTTGGAGCCGCTTCAGTTGGAGGGTGTAGGTCGAGTTCTGAGTTTAACTTGTTGGCTATAGCAGCAATTTCGGGTGTTAACTTGTTGGCTATGGCAGCAATTTCGGGTGTTAACTTGTTGGTTATCGCAGCAATTTCGGGTGTTAACTCTTCGTTGACTGGAGCACCAACTTCCAGACCCCGACCCTGGTGAATGGGGCTTTCGGGGGCTATGCTAACTGGCGGGCATGCGACATCTGAATAGTGCACAGTCTCTATTTCTTCCATTGGCGCGAGAAATGCTTGGTCTGGGGTGCTGGGTGCTGCTCGGGCAGGCACAAAGCACGACTTCCCTTCTCCGACTACCATTGTGTGTTCGGGCAAAGCAGATACTTGCCTATAGAGAAGTGTTATCAGACAGCCTCCGAAGATACCTCCAAAGACCACGGCGGTAGCCAGCAAAATGCCCAGGTGTTTTCTTCTCCTTTCCTCTACTCCATTCCTTTCTAGGGGCGTGGGCGTACCTCTGCGACCTTGGTTAGAGGTTGTATCGCTTAGAGGGGCATACATGTATTTTAGCAGTCCTAGTGTGCCTACAGTAAGAGTAGCAAACGTTATGCATGCATGCTTTAGTGTGAACATCATTGCCACAAAATATTTTAAGTTATATGCTTAAACAGGCAATTTTTAAAAAATGATGTCATTCTAACCTATACCTACCTATACTTATATACCAGAGGTAAATTTTTATTTCGCACAACAACCCGCTAGTCTGCTGTTGGTAGCGTACTAACCCGAACACAGACACCAACCGATCTGTGTTCGGGGCAGACCTGCACGGTTCTATGTAGACACGGGGGAAGAGCTGCCACTACCACGGACCACCCACGAACACAAGAAGTTAATAAAAAAATGTGCGTAAATTCTGACGCTGCACATGAATAATCAGGGCAGTTCTTAAGTTTACATGTACTGTTCGAGGTATGAGTCCGCCCTAAATCTTAATAAGAACGCTGTCTACCTCGAATGCTGTTTGCATCCAATCCTAAATGCTTTCTCTTGAGTGTTTGTTTCTAAATACGGGGGGTAAAAAATTAAAACATTTATGAGAATGAAAAAGGTATTTGTAGCCCACCTCGCCTACATAGCGGCGGTGGTAGGCATTATAGCGTACCACAACATACTCCCGCGGCTTAGAATGCACTGGGAGATTCAGACGTCTCAAAAACTGCTCCAAGAGTACGAAGCAAAGATGCTGCAGTTGTCAAAAAAAGGCATCAATAAACCCCTCGAAAAAACAATGCTGTGCCTAAAAGAGGTTGTCATTTACAGCAAACTTCTTCAAATGGAAGACGTAAGGCAGTGCCTAGCCCACCCGGAGCTGAGCGCAAAAAGAACAGAAGAGCTTTTCTTCGAGATTAAGAACAGGCTAAAAAAACCACAGAAACATTACCTGCGCTACTCAAAAGACTGTCTCTTTGGAGTATTCTGCTCCCTTTCGTTTCCGCTCTTGATAGTGACACTGGTAAACGCTAAGTCTCTTGCATCAATAAAATGAGACAGCGTTTCAAAAAGCGTATTTATTCGTCCACGCCAAAAGGACTAATGGGGGAGCACGTACACGGCACAGAGGAAGAAAAAGAAAGAAAAGAGACGGGCTGTCCTGGAGAAGCCTCGCCTCGTCCAGAGAGCGAAGAAATAAACAAAGAGCACAAAAAAGCTCTTTCCAACTTTCGGGATCAAGTAAGATACAAGGACTACAAAGGCCTGGTAAAGACCCTTCAGTCCCTGGAAACGCTGATGAAGAAGTCGCACCAATTCGTAATACCAGATAAATATGCCGTAAAGTTCAATATGGTCCAGGAAAACATCCTTCTTCTCAAAAACATCATCATCAGCGACATAAAGTGCAGCATAGCAAACGACAAAGCCCTGGACAAGAGCATAGTGGTTCTGTCAACGCTACTGTCTGAGAAGTACGCTGCAGACGTAAGAAACTCCATTGTAACCTGGGTGACCAACTTCACGCTTGCTGAAGAAACAAAGAACATTGAGCAGCTAGCGAGTCTGTCTGGCATAGAGGCGGCTCTAGATAAGCTTTTGCGGATAAAAGATAGCGTAGGAATCAAAACAGCCCACCTGCCTATTTGGTGGAACATTTCCAAGGTTGTGCTTAGCAACATGACTACGGTGGTGAAGAACCGGGTGGAGCGCCTGGTGGAGAAGAACGCCTACACCGACACCGAGTACCTCCACAGCCTGGCCCTCTGCATAGACTTTGAAAAAACCTATTTGTCAGGCAAAAGACAAAAACACACCTCTCCCCAACAAGAGATTAGCGCCCTGCAGCTCTCCACAAGCTCGCCCACCCACCTGCAGCTCCTAGAAGACATTTCCCAGGAACAGCCTCTTTTTCGGGAAGAAACCAGCCAAAACGGCCTGTCAGCAGCTCTTGTTCCACGAATAGACATCTATGTAGCTAGCGAACTGAGTGGGCTTGCAGAGATGCGGATTGTATTTGAGGGCAACGGAGTGCACCCCAGCGTTTACGAGGTGTACACCCTACTCACCCAAACACTTTCAAAACTTATCTATTTCAAATACCCAGAAGTAGGCCAGGCTTTTCTCCAGTTAGTTGACGCGTCTGTTTCGCGAACAATTCGAAAGTCTACTTTTTCAAATTCCAGTAAGCATTTTGTTTCGGGATTAGAAACGGTAGAGTACATTCACACAACCACCCTCCAAATGCTTCAACGGCTGGAACAGATCTTCTTTTTAACCGACCTGGATGCACCAAAAACCTTTGACGCACTTGGCGACCTCTCAAACCGGATATTTGCCTCGTTGTCAGTCTCGCTGGAAAAAAGGCTCTTTTTCCTCAATCGAGCAGTTATACACGAGCAGAGACTAGAACAGTTCGGGGGCGAGGTGTTTACACGCCTTACAAACGACATCAGCGCCATATCCCTGCTCGTGTTCTCAAACAAGCAGGAAGTCCTTGAAGAGTGGCTCAATGTCCTAGGGCAGGCCATTTTTAATGGGGTTGTTCCGCTTAAGCTACAGATTCACCACGCTGCAGACATTCTAAGCTTTATGACTGCTCTGGAGGTGTCTCTCCGCCAAGCCATTTCTGAGAGCGGGTTTGCGCCGTGCTTGCACCCCTCCATGATAGATTCGGTGAAGATATACCTCAAGGTTTTTCTTGTTTCCTCTACCAACCCAAAAGACTTTGCAGAGAACTACCAAACCATTTCTAACGGACTTTTTACCTTCCACCAGATCCTGGCAAAAACCCCGAAAAAACACCGCAAACCTCTCATTGATGCATTCAACGCCCTATCTGCACAATCAGACACACCACATACTAGCCACACCACCTCCCAACCCGTCCACCAATAAACACCCCCACCAACAAACAATCCATCCATTTATAAACCTGATGCTTAAGGGCTAGTTCAAAAACCCCGAACTAGTTGGTTAGTGCAAGTCTTGCGTCAATAGCTGCCATGACTCCAGTGCCTGCAAGAGCCACTAGCTCCTTCTGCTGCACGCCACTGAGTGCACTGCCGCAGAGAAACACTGGAGCTGAATCAGCTCCCTCTACCAGCCTAGACACTTCTGCAGTGGAAACAATAACGGATTTTGCAGAGATTGTCTCATTGTTCGTTACAACCAGGGTACCTTGCTTTCCATGTATGATTTTGTGGACGTCTTCATCTAACCTGTCCATTGAAAACCTAGACAGCTGGTTAGAAACCTTTTCATGGAACACCTTATACGAGCCATCTTTGAAACCTAAATACCTGTTCACGCCCTCAGCGCTGTGCACCTCACTAGGACAGCTAATATATAGGGTCGATCTATTTGACATAGCTGCATAGATAGCTGCTGACATGGCAGAAACGTTCCTCCCAATGATAACAAAGTCAAAGACACGCATGACAACAAAAAATAAATTCGTATAAATTCGGAAATGAAAAATTGTTTATGCTAAGAAGGATATTTGGGGGACACAACGAATTGGAATGGACTCTCATTCCAAAAGTCTATCCAAAAGAAAGAAAAGAGCACCACTCTGGAAAGATACTCCTTCCTCTCCTTTGTTTAGAGGTGCTTCTTAACAAACAGGTTGAAATGCCATATATCTTCAAAATCTCAGCTCATGGGGGCATCTCTTACACCCACACAGGCGTTCACGAGTTCACAGACGACATCCAAGACACAGTCCTCCCACAGTGGATGTACGACCAACTAGCACTTGACTCATCCCCTGTGGAAGTAAGCTGCACCACCCTCCCCAAAGGCACCTTTATTCGTCTTCTCCCACAGAGCAAAGACTTCCTGGAGCTAGAGGACCCAAAGCGCTGTCTGGAAGATGCCCTGCGAAACTACCAGGTTCTAAGCACCGGAGACACCATTTCTCTCTATTTTGAAGAAGAGTTCAAGCAGATACTTTTCACGGTTTCAGAGATACGCCCCAATGGAGAAGGCATAAGCATCATTGACACCGACCTGGAGGTAGACTTTCTTCCTCCTGTGGACTACGAGGCAGAGGTGCCTGCAGAGGAGCCAAACCTTCTGGTGCAGACGGAGGGAGGCGTTCATCTTGCAGACCCGTACTTTAACCACGCCGAAGGACTTGGGGTGGTGTTTCTTCCCAGCCCAGGCACGGTGCAGCCCTAAAACTCCTCACACTCCACCTTCATACCGCACACACACTTACCTGAAGAATCAAAAACATGGGTATGCTCTATTTCCTGTGTGATGTTTATATTAACGGTTTTTCTCAAAAGTTTTAGCTTTTTCTGGATCTTTGACACCCGTCTTTGGGTAGACAGCTCTTTTCTCCTCTGCTTTTCTTCCGCCAGGTCCGGGTACTTCTCCCGGGACAGACCCTGGACCTGGTCTGCTCTGAACAGCTTCATCGGCTGCCAAAGGACTCCTTTGGGGTTGGGCACCTTAATGTGCGGCAAAAGCGAGAGGTCTGAGGTGGAGAGAAGGTACTTTTTGACTCCTTCCGTTTGGGTGACTAGTGGAAGGACTCCTTTGCACTGGGAACACAGCCGAACGCCAAAGGCCTTGAACATTTTGTTATCCACGCCATTACCAGAGCACTTCTCACAGGAAAGCTCGTCATACTCCATTTTAATACTTCCCAAAGCGGCAGTATTGTGTCTATTTATGTCATCGGGCTCGGAGGAGCCAATGAGCGGTGGTGGTCGATGCATTCTCTCTTGCTTTATGCTTTTTCTTTTTTTCTCAGTAGCTATGAGCATTGTTAACATCGAAGATGTCATCATTGTTGGAAGTGGGCCAGCAGCCTACTCCGCAGCACTGTATTTAAAGAAGCACCGGCCATTGGTCCTTGCAGGCGACTGGTACAGCTCTACCCAGAACCCAGGCGGACAGCTAACTACTACCTTGGACGTAGACAACTACCCAGGGTTTCCCAAGGGAGTAAACGGGGGGGTGCTAGCAGACATGTTTAAAGACCACGCAGCCAGTGAAGAAACGCGGGTTCTTGAGCTTTGGGTTGCCAGCATTAAAAAAGAAGAGGAGTACTTCATGCTTCAGACGACTCAAGGGACCTACCGGGCCCGGTCGGTGGTCATTGCTACGGGGTCAGTTGCCAGGAGGCTGTTTGTGAAAGGAACCAGGGAGGGAGAGTTCTGGCAAAAAGGCATCAGTGCGTGTGCTACCTGTGACGGATGGCAATTTAAAGGCAAGGTGGTCATGGTTGTTGGCGGGGGAGATACAGCGATGGAAGAGTCGCTCTACCTGGCAGATACTGCCAAACACGTTTTTCTGATCAATCGCACCGATAAATTCAGGGCACGACCCGATTTACTTGAAAGGGTAAAAAGCCATCCGAACATCACCATTGAGACCTGGCGCACGCTTCATGAGGCGACAGGTGACGAGATACTCAAGGGCGCCGTATTGAACAATGAGCAAACGAACCAAAAAACATGTATGGAGATTGATGGACTCTTCTTCGCCATTGGGCACACGCCAAGCACGGCATTCTTAAAGGAGCTCGAGATTAATTTGGACAATAACGGATATATCGAGACCAAAAAGGAAACAATGGAAACAAACATCCCAGGAGTCTTTGCAGCAGGTGACGTTCAGGACTTTAGGTACCGGCAGGCCATCACAGCGGCCTACACCGGGATGCTTGCGGGGGTGTCAGCAAGCGCGTACCTTGGCGGCAACAATAAATAATCGCCTCTGCCCATTTTTTTATGGACGCACAGGAGCGAGCAGCACTCATTTCAGCGCGCTTGAAGGCGTCAACGTACTTGGGGGACAAGCTAGATGCCGTGAAAGAAGCAGACAAGCTTGCTAGCGAGAACACGCTTATTGCTGGAACGTACTTGCTCACGGCGCTGCTGGAGGTCTCCAAGGACCCAGAGCTCTTTGGGAACAGCGACCTCTTTGCAGCGCTCAACAAAATACTCACGGGAGCGAGTGGCAACGAGTTCATTGACATTATCTTCAAGCAAGAAGACGTTCCCAGTCTAGTTGTTTTTTACCTGCTTCAAAAGCAAACAGATAGCTGCCCCGAGCTGGCGCAGACCTTAGAGGTCCTGGCACGGGCGCGGGGTGCAGAGCTGGCCCGGAGTGTTGCGGCCTCCGAGGACCTGGTGGAGCTTTTGGGCGGGGCTTCGGAGGGCCGGGGCGTTCTAATCCGGGTGCTTAAGACCCTGGCAAGGACTTCCCCGTCTTTGAACAAGCTTCTGATTTTTAACGGTTTTTTAGAGGGGATGATGAACCTATCACTCAAAGCAAAAACCCGGGAGGGATCAAGGGAGGCGCTGACTGCGCTGTTTGAGGCCATGATTAATGGCGCGGAGGGGGTGCAGTACTTCCTTGAGCTGCCGTGGAGGGCCTGGCTGGGGAAAGTGCTCAGCCTCCACCCCCACTACGCCACCAGGCTGATTCAGGGACTGGCCTCGCACAGCAGGCACCGAAAGCGGGTGGCGCCTCTGCTTGGGGTGGTGGTGGACCTGCAAGACCTGTTTTCCATCTATCTCCTGAGCATTAGAGAGCCTGGGCCGTGTTTTGAGGTGTCAGAGGGAGGCTTGGCTGAAAAGCTTGCAGCGATCGTTGAGCAGGCCAAAACAGCCTCGTGCTTTACCAAGCTAAACACTATCATGGGCATAGAGTACAACATCTCGCAAAGCACCGAAACAAAAAGGGGGTCTGTTGGTGATATTTCCTTTTTAGGAAGAGTGTGCCAAAAACCGGTTGAAATAAGCGAAGATGACGTTTTTCTTCTGGTGTATGACCTTACCAAGCTGCCACAGATGTCCCTCCCCCACTCCGTGCTTTTTGTGAAAACCGCTCTTCTCCTGGTTCTCCACAATGGGTCGCCCGCTCTTCTAAGCCCCGAGGTCCTCCAGGAGGTCAGAGAGCTCCTTGAAACCGAGCGCCCCAGCCTGTACGTGAAAGCGGCCTGTGGGGTGTGGCTCCTAAAAGCGTTTCTTGAGGCAGCCCCGGAAGAAAAAGACCTGGGCGCGTTCAGGGACCTTGAAGAGAAGATTCTGCCGCAGGTGCAGCACTTTGCCACGGCCCTGGTGGCCCCAGTGCCCACGCCGTGCCTTGCGAAGGGGTGCAAGCGGTGCTACCTCTCCGAAGTGCTTGCATCGAGCCCACTTCTCCCAGAGCCGTGCCAAACGATCTCCCACCCCCTGTGGCTGCCCCCATTCGCCGCAGCACTGGTTCTATCTGTGTATACAACCTACCTAGGTACAATCTCAGCCCAAATACCTTCTTTTGTAAGGGTGCCCAATACCCCAACCATTCCCACCCCAGGCCATAACACCACCACCCCAAACCATAACACCAAACCTGCCCCAAACACCACCACCCAAAATAACGTTTTTGACCTCTAACCCAGACCAACCCAACCCAGGCACCGGTTAGTGCTTGGAACAAACCCCAATAAATGTTTAGAACAGTACCAGGGTCAGGGACAGTAGCCCGGACAGCAACTGACCCAGCAACAGTAGCATGGTCATTTCATCTTAGGCTTTTATGGGGGATTAGCTCAGTGGTAGAGCGTGTGCTTCGCATGTACGAGGTCTCGGGTTCGATCCCCGAATTCTCCACTCTTTTGTTTTATCCACCAGCCAGTGCACTAATTAATTTATTCTATTCGTCTGCTGGCACCTTCTCCTCTTTAGCTTCGTCCTCACAGGTAAGTAGCTCATCCAATGACGCTTCCACATACTGTGAGAGAACATTGCCAAGACTGACGGCCTTCTTTACCTCGGCCTCGTCCAATTCAAGGATCATTCCCGTTATCTTCCTAGCGAATGCTTCATCTGTCTTAAACCCTGCCTGGGCTATTTTCTCGGGGTAGTTCGGGGCCAGTGAAAGAATTAGCGTGTAGATGGCGTACCCCATATCTCCGCCGTCCTGTGGAACAGCCTTCTTCTTCCCCCGCGGAGCACTGTACCCCCCTCCAGTGTAGCTGTTGTACATCTGCGAGGCTTTCTCATACTCTCTGACCTTTTTTGTCTTGAAAAAGGTAACTGATAGGGCCTGTCCCTGGAACTCTGCTCCATTGCCGCCCTCCACTGCGCTGCTGGCCTGCTCCCTCTTCTCGTAGCAAATGTAGGCATACGACCGATTGTTCTTCTCGTCGGTGCCTATTTTATGGGTGGTTATGCTTCCAAACCTCTTAAAGTACTCAAGAACCTCTGCCTCGGCAACAACCCCGGGGAGGTTGGTGATGTAGATGTTCCTTCTCTGTTCAAAATCTCCAGCGGCCGAGCAAAACTTGGTTGCCAGCTCCTCCTCTCGCTCGTTCTTTAGCTGCGCCCTCTGGATGTAAAAGAGCGGCTCGCTCTCACTCGCGGCCCTTCCAGGGAAGGGCTTGTCGTGGAGCGCCTCAATGGCTGCCACGGCAGAGCTGTGGGAGACGTAGTTGGCAAAGGCGACGCCTTTAGACTGGCCATCTGGCTTTCTGGCCATGTAGAACGAGGTTAGCTCTCCCACCTTTTCAAGCTCTCCCTTAAGCTCTTCGTCGGTAACGTCTGCTGGGAAGTGCTTGATGTAAACGTTGGTGAAGATTTTGTTGATTTCTTCTTTCTTGTTCACACGCTGCTCGTTCGGGATGCACTGGACGGCCACAAGCTTCTTATCTTTGATAACTGTTTGGTTGATGATGTCAATAGCGACCTGGGCCACGGCTGAGTCTTCAAACTGAATGAACCCAACCCCCGTACACTCTCCGCTCGCATTCTTCTGGACCTTGCACGAAAGAATGTCTCCAAATACGGAAAAGGTGTCACAAAGGGCTTGGTTGTCAGTTTCTTTTGGCAAATTTTTAATGACCACATTGCCCTCCTTTCTTCCTTTAACCAGCTCTTTGTTCAGCCTCATTACTCGTATCTGGCTTCCATTTATCTCATAGAAGTTGAAGTTGTCAATAGCCTGTTTTACCGTGGATGGGTCAAAGAAAGTAATGTACGCGTAACACTTGCCCTTACCAGTTCCAACTGGCTCTCTTCTGACGTTTATGTGGTAAATACCACCAAGGGCAGAGAACATCTGGTATAAATCGGCTTCTGTTACTGTCATTGGTAAATCACCTACGTATATTGAGTTGTCTACCCCGAGCTTTCCTTCACTTGTTTCTTGTCTGTTCATTTCTTCTACTTTCATGGTGCCAACACAAAAAAAGAAATTTAAATCACTTTAGCATGAGGAACAGTAAAAGCATAAACAGAATAAAAACAACTGCATGCGAAGGAAGGGTAAGTTCTTCTGCCCGCCGCGGTCTTTCATAGGTCGAGAAGAAAGAAAAACTTTGTGGGTGCATTTGTCTAGTAAAACCAAACTCGTGTGCTCGATAGACGTTGCGAATGAATGCTTCTAGCTCCTCCTCGGGGGTTACGTAGGCGTTAGCGCAAGAGCGAGGATGGTGTCTTCTACTTGGATTTGGGCCTCTGAAAGTGTTTTTGTTTCGGCCGTCCTTCATCTCTTCATAGGCCTGGTTAAGAACGACAAAAGCATCTGACGCCTTTTCATGGGTGTTTCTATCTGGATGTACTTTAACAGCTAGCTGTTTGTATTTCCTTCGCACTTCTTCCGGGGTGCTTTCTTTTGTTATTTGCAGGACCCCATAGTAGTCATGCTTACTGGCTAGTATTCTCTGCACCTCCTCATTCATTAAAAAGAAATTATTCTTTGCCGCTCTGGGCTTGTCCTCTACCACTGTCCCCGGGCTTGTCCTCTACTACCGTACCCCTACCCCGACTACCACAACGTACCCCGACTACCACGTACCACCGTACCCAGACTACCACGTACCCCTACCCAGACAAACACAACGTACCATCCATCCCGAACAAACTATTTATTCTTAGGCTTTGGTCTTGGCTTCGTTTGGCCTAGGCCTTGGCCTTTCCTTAGAAGAGGTCAAAGTTGTCACTTCCTTCTTCTTCTTCATCGTCCTCTTCTGGGGCAGCCTCCTTCTTCTCTGCCTCGGGTGCTGCTGCCTGTGAGACTGCAGCTGTTCCAGCGGAAGGGTTGGCAATGAGGCTGTCAAGCTTCTCTGAGGAAAGCTGGCTGAAGAGCTCAAGCAAGTAGGAGTCTACGGAGATGTCGAGGTAGTTGGCTACCTTCATAATGTTTTGTTTAGTAACTTCTTGTTTAGTGCTGTGAAGTAACAGTGTTGATAATACGCATATGTCTTTTTGGTCAATCATCCTATAGCAGTTTAACTTTTTAAGAGCCTCTAGGGTAGGGGTAAAACAAAAGAAAAAATAAATAAACAAATCCTCTATATAGTTACGGTCTCTATTTGGGTGATGCACCAAAAGAAGCAGGGCGCCGTGGAAGAGTACTGGAAAGACGTCCTTCGGGGCATTTCATCAGGAGGCCTGGGGAAGGACAACGTTCTTCCTCTCGCTCGGATAAAGCGGGTAATGAAGGTGGAGCAGGAGGTGAGCAAGGTTGCTAGCGAGGTGCCGATTCTCTTCTCCAAAATCACCGAAATCTTCATTGAGGAGCTAACGCTGCGGTCCTGGCACTACACCCAGGAGGGAAAGCGGAGAATCCTTCAGAGAAACGACATTTGCTCAGCAGTTAAGTCCTCGGACGTCTTTGACTTTCTTATTTACCTTATGCCCCGGAGTGTGAGCATCATTGAAGCACCCAATCCAAAGTACTAATGAATAAACCGTTTTTATTTCTCTTCTGGAGATTTAACGTTATAGTACTTCTCAAGGATGTTATCAGGTATTCTATTGAGCATTTCTTTTGGGAAGATGCGGAGGAGTCTCCAGGCGATGTCTAGGGACTCTTCAATGGTTATTAGCTCGTCCTTTCTCTGGGAGACGAACTCTCGCTCAAAGTTTTCGACAAACTCAATCACTAGCCGGTCCTCGGTTGAGAGGGACTCTTCGCCGACCACGGACTTCATCGCCAGAGCGTCCTTTCCAATGGCGTACTTAGCATAGAGCTGGTTGGAGACGTCTCCGTGGTCCTCTCGGGTCATTTCCTCGCCAATCGCACTTTTCATCAATCGAGAAAGCGAGGGAAGTACGTTGATTGGTGGATAGATCTGGCGGTTATGGAGCTGTCTATCAATGTAAATCTGTCCTTCGGTGATGTATCCAGTCAAGTCGGGGATTGGGTGGGTTATGTCGTCGTTGGGCATGGTTAGAATTGGGATTTGGGTAATTGAGCCGTCAACGCCGGAAATTCTTCCAGCGCGCTCGTAAATAGAGGACAGGTCTGTGTACATGTACCCGGGGTAGCCTCGGCGTCCAGGCACTTCTTCCCTGGCCGCGCTCACCTCTCTCAGGGCGTCGGCGTATGAGCTCATGTCTGTCATAATCACCAGAACGTGCTTTCCGGTGGTGTATGCTAGGTGTTCTGCCGCCGTTAGAGCAAAGCGGGGGGTGATGATTCTTTCAATGGTTGGGTCCTTAGCCAGGTTTAGGTAAAGAACGGTGCGGTCAAGGACGCCGTTCTGCTCAAACTCGTTCCTGAAGAACCTGGCCGTTTCAGCGTTGACGCCCATTGCAGCAAAGACGATGGCAAAGTTGTCGTCGCTCATGTCAACCGTGCTCTTCTTATTGACCAGCCCTGCCTGCCGGCAGATCTGGGCAGCCACTTCGTTGTGGGGAAGACCTGAGCCGCTAAAAATAGGGATCTTCTGCCCCCGAGCGATGGAGTTCATTACGTCAATCGAGGAGATGCCCGTCTGAACCATTTCTTCCGGGTAGATTCTAGCGTATGGGTTGATAGGCTGGCCCTGGATGTCAACGTATTCGTCGGCGATGATTTTTGGTCCCCCATCAATGGGTTCGCCCGTGCTGTTAAACACGCGGCCAAGGAGTTCTTCACTAACGCCCATTTTCATTGTTTCCCCGGTGAATTCGGCACAGGTGTGCTTGGCATCGATGCCTGCGGTGCCCTCAAAGACCTGGATGATTGCTTTCTTTCCACAGACCTCCAAAACCTGCCCGGTGCGCCTGCTGCCGTCTGGGAGGGTGATTTTGACTATTTCAGCGTACTTAGGAGCTTTTACGTTGTCCATTATGACAAGTGGACCATTAACGCCACTTACTGTGCGATAGGTCACCGATGCGCCAAGACCCGTCTCTTTTAGTGCACGCACGTGCTCATAGAACACCTCATTTCTATCCATGTAAGTGCTTTATAAAAATTAAATTCTTTAAATTCTCGATCAGAGAATGACCAAACAAGAAAAGAAAGCCAAGTCGACTAAAAGCGTCACCTCTACTGAACCCAGCGCACTCATCTCCAATACACTGCTCAACAACTATGTTCTGGATTACATGAAAGACCTTCCAGAGGAGACCTATGAATTGCTTGAGGAAAAGGGGCGCTATGAGAGCGCTCCGCCCACCGCCCCCAAGGCTCCCGCCTACAAGCACCGGAACAACCTGCTAACACTGGTTACGTCGGCGCTGGTTGATACGGCCGTTCCAGTGGTTCCAGTCGAGGACAAAAAAAAGAGAATCACAACCAAGCACGAGGGGAACACCTACGTGAACAGCCGCCTTGAAGAAATCCTTGGGGGGCTTCTTGCCAGCACCGCGCCCGAGGAGCCGGGGGAAGTGGCTAACGACGAGCTTAAAATGTACGAAGGCCTTCTCACCCGAGTTATTGCGACAAACAACACCAATAAACAACGACTCCTCGACGGACGACGCACCCAAATGGCCCAGCTCTACAAACTGTCGCTAATCAATACGATCGACCAGGAGATTGAGTCGGTCTACAACAGGAAGTACAAGGTCAAGAAAAAGAAGAAAGAAGAGGACACCTCGTACTTCCAGGAGCTAGAAGACCTCCTTGAGAAACGAAACAAGATAAAGGGCATTTGCAGCGGGCTGTCAGACGACCTGCTGGAGATCGGCCTTCCAGATACCGGGATAGAGTGCGTGATGGAGCAGTTTGAAGGGGGGGAGTACGAGATGCTCAAGAACATGCTCCCTGAGGCGTATTTTAGAGTTTTAGACAAGGGGGGGTAGTGGGAGTGTCTTATGAATTAAGGTTCTTTCTACCGCGCCAAGGTAGAAACTCCCAAATTACTGTTATATATGTACTAGCTGAACCTTATTTGATCACTGAACACAAGCCCTGAACCTTATTTGATCACTGAACCAAGCACCTGTTCGGTTAAGACAAGGACAAGAATGGGACAAGAATGGGACAAGGAGTGCTCTTGTCAAAATAAAGGAATATTTTAGGAGTCTTTCGGTGGGGCGCGTAAGGCAGGGGTGTTTGCCTTCTAAGCGGGCAGGTAGGTGGTTTTGGCGGCCAGAAATGGGGTGGGGCAGGACAGAGGCTGGTATTTATTAGAAGTTCATTTTTTTTCTATTCATGCCAGAAACCAACCACCCGAAAGACTTAGCTAAAGATCAGCACATACTGCAAGCGTCCTCTAAGGCACCTAGAACACTGTCTACGGAGAAGGTCTCTCCCAAAGCCCGGGGAGAATGCCTGAAATTGGGTGTGTCATTGAGCACGGACGAACCAGGGGCTAAGATAGACTTAAAGGTGATAAAAAAGACACTGGATGAAGGATCAGTAGAGGCTTTTATGTTTGTCTGCGCCAACCAGTGGGCAGAGGTTATTAGGCCAGACTCGGAGCTTCGCGAGCCTTTCAGAAGGTTTGTTAGCAAACACCCCAGGGCCCGCCTCTCTGCACCCTCGCCGATCTTGCCCGCGGTGTTTCTTTTGTCTGGGGAAGAGGTGCTCAAAGAGTGGGCCATGCTGAACATTTGCGAGCTTCCTCCAAGGCACTCCCCCATTGGGCCCGCCTCCAAGTTCTATTACACCACCCACTCCCAAATACGCCTGGGAGAGTCTCCGTACCGGGAGAGCTGTTTTCTAACGGCCTTCTTTCTTTATGTCTACCTTGGAGGAGGCATCTTGCCCGGCCACGAAAAGCTTCTGGTAGCTCTTATCAAAAACAAGGCTAATAACGGTCTTCATCAAAAGTTCAACGTTTTTAAGATTCTTCTGGGAACGATGGTTGAGCCGAGTGGCCAGGCCAGGGAGTGGGTGGCAGAAATCCCTGCAGCCACCCAGCTCGTTGAGGAGTCTATTGAAGCACTGTTCGCCTCGGGCCTTGAGGCGCTTCTGGCCCAAGCGCGGCAGGACCCGCACCCGAAGTACCGCATTCTTCCGTTTTTCACGACCTGGGAGGTGCTGAAGGCGGGGATGGGTCTGTGCCGCGCCCAGGGGGTTAAGCTAAGCATACTCATTGCTGGAAAGAACACCAACCACCCAGCAGTCCTGCCAGATGTTCGGGCAGGCATTGAAAATCTTTATTGCCGCCAAGAAATTGATCTGATCACCTTAATCAGAAAATCACTGCTCGGGTTTTCCATTGGGTCAGGAAACGAAGAATTTGTCTCTCTCCTGGCCACAGACACCTTAAATCTTCTGGGGAAGGCTGCCTATGCCAGAGAAAGCAGTGAAAGCGACCACAAAGTAGTGGTGATAAGAATGCTCAATGCCTGGCGGGAAAAGATTGCCCAGGCGCCCCTGCTGGTGGTGGCTAGGTTCTTGCCGCTGGTCTTTTTCCGGGGCACGGGCAGGGAAGAGGCAGAAGCCCACAACAGAGATGCCTCCCACCTCCACATTCGCCGCGACCTCCAGGACAAGATAAGCGCGGTGGTGAGAGCCAAAGCGCCCCTTCTGCTCCAAGCATCTATTACACCGCGCGAAATTGTTATGGCGGCCTCACTTGTGCCAAAAACAAGCTGTGCAGTTGGAGTTGCGGCCCTGATCGAGGTGTCCCACCAGCTGAAAGAGTATCTTCACCGATTTAACGTCTTTCCCCAAATCCTTGAAAACTTCTGCAGCGTGATTGAGAGGTTCATTACGGACGCGACAACAGAAGAAATGCTCTGCCTGCACAAGGCACTGGTGCACATTCCAGTCGTTGATGCTGTTCTGTCGCAGATCAACTACATCACGGTCCGGGTGATCAAAAGCACCGAAAAAAGCGTTTCCCTTGATTTTGAGTGGCTGCATCAAATAGACCTGACCCGCTCACAGAAAAAGGCGCTAAAAACAACCTTCCTCAACCACACCCTTGAGCTGTACTTAGAGCTGCACGCCAAAACAGCCATTGATCCAAAGATACTTGAACGCATAAAACAACACGTGGAACAAAACCAGCTCGGCTCAGACCTGGCCCTAAAGAGACAGCTCACCCGAGCGGAGCGGTTGCTTGAAAAACAGAGGGAGCCAGCAAGCCACGACGCACCTGCCAGGCCAGAAGCTCTTCCAATAGCGCCCCTCTATGAAAACCAGATCTTCCAGCCCATAGAAACCACCCTAAAACGCCCCGAAGAGGTCTACACCCCAGAGCCGCTCATTATGGGCCTGGTCTCAGCAGATCTTCCGGCCCAGAGCCCCCGCCAGGCCAAAGACCTGCCCTGGGCCTACGCCTCGTTTGCAGAGTACTACCAAGTCTTTTCTCCGCTAATCATTGATGAGGCAAGAGCCAACATCTGCTTATCTCCAGATAAGGAAAATGAAAAAATGACGGGAAAAGTAACCAAAAGCTCAACCCTTAATGACAGCGCTATCATCACCATCACCATCAAAGACACGTCCCCCTTTTCCAAAAACAGCATCGTCCTCGTCCACGACCTCCAGAGCAACGAGCTTCTGGGGCGAGGCTTAGTTACCGAGATAAAAAAGCCAAAGAAGGTCCTCACAGTCCGGATGAAAAGCTACACCCGCCAGAGAAGCACCAAAATAACCATCCAAGTCCTCTCCAGCGCAGCCACCCACATAAGAGAGTACGCAGCCCTCCTCGCACTTCACCAGGGCGCCTACAGAGCCAAAATCCTCGACCCGAGAACACCCGCCTACATACAACCCCCCGCCCTAGCAGACGCCCCGCCAAAGGACGTAGAGCACGTCAGCACCTTCCATAACCTCCTAAATAACAGCCAAAAAAAAGCAGTTAACTTTGCGCTGACTCACGACATCACTCTTATCAAGGGCCCACCTGGCACAGGAAAAACCAAAACTATCACGGCTATCATTGGCTTTGGGCTGCTCATGAAGTGGCGAGTGCTTGTTTGCGCCCCAAGCAACGCAGCAGTTGATATGCTCTGGGAGAACGCTTCAAACTGGGGAAACGTCCTTACCGGAATCACAGCCACCCGAGCCAGCCACTCTACGCCCTACACCCCCACCAACCTGGTTTTTTCAACGCTTTCCTATGCTGGATCATCGTCCCTCGCCAAAAGCACCTTTGACCTGGTCATTGTTGACGAAGCGTGCCAGGCCACAGAGCCCAGCACCCTCATTCCCCTGCGCACGAAGCCCTCTCGCTTTGTCCTTGTTGGTGACCCAATGCAACTGCCGCCAACCGTTCTTTCCCAAAACGCCCATCTTTCGACCTCGTTGTTTGCACGCCTGGCCACAACCATCGCCCCAGAGCTCCTTGACACCCAGTACCGGATGCACCCCAACATCTCAGCCTTCCCAAGCAAGCAGTTCTACCAAAACGCCCTCAAGAACGCCGCTTCCTACCAAGACGTCCATTTGCCGCTAGCTTTCATCAACATTGAAGGCACCGAAAGAACCTGCCGCAGCAGCACCACCTGGAACGAAGAAGAGGCCAATGCCGTCCTCCAGCTCGTTCCCTGCCTGGCCGCCATCCACAGCTCACTTGGCATCATCACCCCATACCTTGGACAGGTTGAAGCTATCAATATGGGACTGTCACTGACAAAGTGGTCAAATTTACCAGCGCTAACGGTTGACAGCTTCCAGGGCCAAGAAAAAGACTGCATTGTCTTTTCAGCCGTCAGAACCCTAAGAATAGGCTTCCTAAGCGACACCCGGCGAATGAACGTAGCTCTTACCCGGGCTAAAAAGATGCTTATTGTACTTGGGAATGCCTCTCTTCTGGCAAAGAACCCAGCCTGGAACTCTTTCATCAGACACTGCCAGGAAACCAACCAGTGCTTTACCCTCCCAGAGCTAACCTCTCTTCTAAAGAAGCACCCCCACTGACTGACACCGACCCACTGACTGACACCACTTAGTCCATTTATTGCACCGGTCACTGTCCCCGACCACTAACCCGACCAGACCCCGACCAGACCCCGACCACTGACCCACTACTTGGTGCATTGTCCATATACGTGTAAAACAGCTGCCTCTAGCTCAACTATCTCCTTGGCTATTGAAACGGAAGGGTGCTTTATTTTCTCTTCGATCGCCCAGATGAGCCTCTCAAATTCCTCCTTCATTAAAAAGATTACTTCTTGAGTTCTCTAAATACCCCAACAACAATAGCGTGGTCTCTCTCGTATGGCTCAAGGGTTACCTGCTCTTTGGGCTTAATGTCCATCTTTCTGAGAATGTCCACCTCATTGGCAAACACTTCGGCTGGTGCTTTGACTGAGTCTATGCAGTTGGCTTTGATGGAGATCACAATGGCCCCGCCCTCCTTAAGGAAGTGCTTGGCATTGAGCCCAACTATCCTTGCCTGGTCGGGCTGGGCTACATCGGCAAAGATGACGTCCACAATCGGGACAAGCATTCGGTACCTCTGTGGAAGCCTGGCATCTTCAATAATTGGCACAATGTTGGTTCGCTTCTTGGCCAGCCCTAGAAGGTCCCTTCCTGAGCGGTGACTGAACTCCACCGCGTAAACGGCTCCGTCGCTGCCAACTATGTCGGAAACGTGAGAAACGCTGGTTCCTGAGGCAGCCCCAAGGTAAAGCACCTTGCTCCCCGGCTTAATATGGATGTTGTCGAGGCCCCCAAGGATACCTGCGGCAATCTTGCTTCTGAACGGGTTCCATGCTCGGTACTCTATCTTTTTATCGTCTGGACCTGCAAGAATCCTTTTCTCGCCGTAAACAGTCGTTCCGGGGAGCATGTTTTTGGTGGTAAGTGTTTCCTCTTTCCCGCGGCTGATAAACACCCCGGGGAATCTTGGGTGTGGCTGGACAACGACTTGTTTGGCGCCTCCCTGTGCTGGTCTGCTAGGTCTTCCCCTACCTGCGGGGGGTCTGCTGCTGTTATTACGTCCAAATGGCTTTCTTTGCTCTTTGTTTCCTCCAAATGCCATGCGTAAAAAATTTGTAAATCTTTTCTTACCACTCAAGCGTTAGCTTTTTCTTTGCTTTGCTGCTCTGCTCCTCCTCCTCGTCATCTTCAAACTCTGTCACATACTTTATGCCATGGGTTAGTCTCTGGTGAAGCTTTTCTCTCTTTATATCCTGCTCGCTCTTCTTTTCCTGCTCCAGAAGCGTTCTGTTCCCGTAAACACCGGTTTTGTACCGTTCTAAGATCTCTTTTTCAACGACCTGCTCTATCTTGGCGGCTCGGACTGCTTTGACCTCTCGCGCCCTGTCCTGTCTTTCCGCCTTCTTTTTGCGGTGGGTGTAGATCGGTCGACCCATTTCGTCAAGCAGGCTTTTTCTTTCTAGGTAGTCGGTTAGCTTAGTTAGTCTCTGCTTGCATTTGTGCTTGGAAAACTCAGCCCACCCTCTTAGCTCTGTTTCTATTTGCTCCAGGGCTGTGTCGTAGTCTTCATCAAGAAGGATCTTTTCGTAGAGGGCTTTGGGCTTGTGGGCCCGCTCGGGCTCTTTGAGGAGCAGGTAGAGCTTGTCCTTGATTTCGCGGACAGTTGCGTACTTGCTATTGGCCAGGGGGCAGGACTCTCTACTACAGAGTCCTGAGACGTTGTTGGCGTTTCTGCAAAGGGTGTCTGTGTCCGTCTTCATTTTGAACGAGCAGAAGTGCCCGGCCTTCCCAATGGCATCCCATATTGACTGGTCATCTAGCATGGTAAAAAAATTGCGCTTCGATTTATGAGACTGGAACAAACACCCGAAACACAGGCCCGAAACAGCCCGAACTATCCCGAGCGCTGTCTTGCTTTGGAGCACCACCCACAGCTCGGGCCCGGGCCTGGCCTGGGCTGTTTGGTAGTTTTTGGTACTGTTTGGGTCTGGTTTGTTTGTTTGTTTGTCTTGTGTATTGACCGGGCCAGGAGTATATGGATCCCTTGTGGTCTAGTGGCTAGGATTTCGCGTTTTCACCGCGACGGCCGGGGTTCAATTCCCTGCAAGGGAACTTTTTTATTTTTATGAGAAACCGAAACTCAGAGACACTGGACCAGCTGCTTGGTAAGGCGCGGGGGGGGAGTACGTCTCTTGAAGGCCTCTGCCTAAACTTCCTGGCAGGCATCTGCCCCCGAAACGCTCTTTTTGGCACCCGTTTTTCCCTTGGAAAGTGCCACCTAAAACACGAGCTGGTTGATACCGCGGGCCTAAGGGGGGGCGCAGCCGTTCTACCGAGAGCCAGAGCTTCGCTCAGGCAAGAGGTCTGCCGCATCCTTGCCCGAACAGAAAGAAAAGCGCCTGACCAGCGCCCTGAGGTGGTGGCGTACCTGAAACTCAGGGAAGAGCATGTCATTCAGAGCATAAACTCGCACAACGACCTGGTAGAGATAGCTATGCTGAAAATGCGGCAGTTGGAAAGAGTTTATGAGCGAAAAAAAGTGCCAAACCGGAAATGTTCTGTCTGCCCAGGCACTCTCCCGTGGCCGCAGCCGAAGCAAGAAGAGCACCTGGTGAGTCGGGTGCATCTGGCGTATGCGAGGATGAGAGAAGCCCAAAACCCCCACCAGAAAAATAATTTTAATGCGCGATAACTACTTCGAGTGCGCGTACAGTGCGTGCGGGAAGAGGCAGGGGGGCATTATCACGCAGTATGAAGATTGCAAAGTTCTGTCACTTCTTGATGGCCCTTATGAGCCCGCAAAGATTCTTGATAAATTTAGGGGAACGGTCCAGGTCCAGATCTATGGGCCCGTCTCAGCCAAAGTAGAGTGCATGCTAGCACAGGAGTACATAGAGAGCGCTGTGCGCAGCACCATCAGGCTCCGTGAGTATCCTAGAGCCGTGTTCTATCTGAAGATCTACCTTCTGGAGGAGGGAGGCTCTTTTCTAGCCGCGTGTCTGAACTCTGTTTCGGCGCTGCTAATGAGCTCGGGGGTTCTAACGGCTGGGGTTATGCTTAGTGTTCGGGATACAACAGAAGCGGGCGACCATACGGCAGCCTACCTTTCCAGGAGCGGCGTTTTAGAAGAAATCATGGCCGTTGGGGGCCGGGAAGAGAAGGCAGAGCTGGAAAACAAAGCACGCGATCTTTTAGAAAGAATGAAGTACTCTGTTAAAAGCAGCTACTACGAAGAGTGTCTGGGGGGTAGGTCGAGGTAGAGTGTCTGCGGAGTAGGTTGAGGCAGGGTGTCTTTGACGTTATGAGTAAATTTCACAAAATAAAATATCACGGATAAATGATAAGCACCTTAAAACCAAAATTACTTTTTATCTCAAATGGTTCAAATAGAAGAAGTCGTAATAATAAGACGGTTGAGAAGACTGCTAAGGGTGGAGCCCTGGGATTGTCGTGCCGAGTGCACTCTGTGCCTGTCCTTTGACATGTTTGAAGACTGGGTCGACGGAACGATGAAAGCCCAGCTAACCCGAAACCCAGGATGCATTGTTTCCAAACACCTTCAGGACCCGACACACTACATGTTCCAGCCCAAAGCTGGTGTTGACACGTCCCTAAGGTGTCCGGTTTGCTTCAGCACCTTCAAAGACTTGATTTTTGAGTCGCAAACCAACCCGAAGAGATACTTTACCGTCCTGGACAAATCGGGGCATGTTGCCTGCGATAGGTGCCTGCTTGACCTGTTTGACGATGCTCACAAGAAGCGTGCGCCTCTAAGGTGTCCTCTGTGCAGGATATACGTTGCTTTCCCAATTAAGAGGTACCGGGTGCGCAAGCACCCGGATAATGGAACCTACCAGGTGGCCCAGGCAACTGTGGAGCACACCTGTGTGCTAACTGCCCTGACCCCGAACATCTTGGTGACAATGCTTCGGGTTAGGCATATCTACTAGACCAAGCCGGGCCACATCCGAACCCCGAGGTGAATTTATTGCAGGCCCCGCCATCCAGGGCGCTACTGGGCCCGTCTAGACGTCCGTGGGCTGGCCGTGTTTGTTTTGGCAGCTTTGGCATCTGGTAGGAGCGGTGCGTGTTTACTGCGCTGTTTTAGCTTTGAGACGTAAGTTTCTCGCTTGGCCCTGCAGAGAGCTTCTGAAAGGCCGGGGTACTCTTTCTTGGGTCTGGTGTGTGGTCTGCTGAGTGGTCTGGTGGCTGGTTTATGTCCAGTGCTGGGGACTGTTTCGGGTAGGCCTCTGCCTGTTTTAACACTTTGGGTTGTTTTTGGCGCAGAGAATGGCTTAGCTGGGTGAATGTCCAGCGGAAAAGATGCTGGGTGCTTTTTTGGCACTTTGCGCAATAAATCGTCTTCAACACTCTGGCTATAGAGGATGCTGTAGTAGTAAACGAACCCCCCGCATATAAATACGATGCAAGCCAATATAACCATGTCCCGGGTCTTTATCTTGCTGCTTGCCATGCTTTCCCTTAACTCCCACATATTTATACTCCCAGATAGATCATTTTAATCTATTTTAAGACATGCTATCTCCTGGACATGTTTGCCAGCTCTGTCTTTGGCAGGGACCAGAGATCTCCTGCCACTGGGTGTTGGTTTTGGGCAAACTAAGCTAAAGAACAAGCCCTGGCTTTTCCATAACCATATGCCACACTGGATCTCCTACACTGATCCCAAATCCTCGGTTCGACCTTCTAAAAAGCTGGATACTGAGCAATTGGTTGTGTGTTTTAGAAAACCAGGTTACTTTGCACCAATGGATCTCTCTTTCGGGATAAAAAACCGGTTTCATATGCGGCAAGTCCACCCCCCAGCTGGTGTACGTGGGAATGGCTTGCGCTGGCGTGTTTATCTCTACGTGAATGTTAGTGAATACGTGTTTGAGTGTTGCTATGCACCCAACAACTACGGCCCCATCAATTGTAAAAAGCAGCTTCGGGTCCAAAGACTCAAATATCAAGGGGAGCGCTTCTAGGTGCGTTAGCGGGGCCCATATTTGGTATTTGTAAATGTTTTGTTGATCAACTCTGTTTTTTCTGGCAATAACAATTCGTTTGGGCAGAAAATCTCTTTTTATATCCTTACCGCTCAAAAAATGGATAAAGGAAGAGAATGAAATATCGTAGTGCGTGTAGAGAAATACTGTTTCTAGCGCAATTAGGGCTTCTAGCGTGCTGCACAGCAAGGTGGTTGGGGAACAGTTTTCCAGTGTTATTGTTCGACACAGGCATGGAAGCAAGCTTGGCGTTGGGAAGGGGCCTTGTTGGAGAATGCAGCGGTTAAAAATCTCCCTATTTGACTCTGTCCACTCTCGCGTGGGTGAGTAGTAGACATGCACGTCTAGCTGGCTATTGGGGTTTTTTTGGAGAAAGATGCACATAAGGCCGATCACGTTTATGTACGGCGTGTTGGTGGTTACTTCTCGGAGGGTCAGCTTTTCCTGCACCGTGAGGCCGTGTCCCTGCATAAAGTGCGCCATCCACAAAAGAGTCTCGAAGTTTGTTTCTAACTGCTGCAAGCAGACCAGTTGGGAAAGACAGGGGACAGCGCTTGTGTACGCCTGCGAACAAAGGTACAGCTCTATTCTCTGGACAAATGTTGCTTGGCAGTAGCCAATGATGTAAAACATCGACGGAGCTAAATGGAGCAGGGTTAGCGCCCCTACCTTGGGTATCGAAAAACCTTCACTGGGGGCATTTTTTTTTCTCCCCGCCTTTTCAGTCGTGCTATTTATCTCTCTGTTGGGGTATGCGGGGGCGCCAAAGGAGAGCTCGAGAGAAACCAAGTTGGGAAGACAGTGGGACAGACCGTTGGTGAACTCAACGGTCCCTGTATAGTCTCTAATGCTAAAGGCCTTAATGTGCTCCAGAGAGGGAAGGATTTTTCTTCTAATGGCCTCGTTTTTCAGTATGAGATGTAAATCTTTGGTCAGCGCAACCATTTCTTTTATCTGGTAGGCGTACTTGTGAATGACCAGGCTTTCTACCCGCAGGTACATAAGATATTGCTCAAAAGAGCTTACCTGGAAAAGAAAGTTAAATATGGTGCAGTCATACTGCGCGATTTTGCCTATGACCATGTGCTGGCTGGCGTTTAGACTGATCGAAATTACTTTGGGCAAGTCGGCAAGGTTGAGCCTCCCTATGTTCAGGCTGGAGACTGGGCCCTCTGGGATGGTAGAAGGTGTGGCCGGCAGGTCATCAAAGCTTGGCGGCAACCAGGGTGGTTGCTCACCACATTGCCCAACAAACACATGCTTCAACACATGGTTTTTGACGATGATCAGATTCTGGATGTCCATCCAAGAGTACAAGTTGTTTTCGCCAAACATGATTATGAGACTCTTGAGATGGGGGTTGCACCCTATGCTTATTTTTTGCATCATAATCGTGTACTTCTTAATGATAATGGTTATCGTGGTAAAAGAGGTGTTAAAAATCTTCAGCGTCTGTGGCAGATGCTCTAAAGCATCAAATCTAAGAACAAGGTCCCTGCGGACATTGCCTACTAACAAGCCCTTGGTGGTGTTAGAGGTGTAGCGGAAGATTTTAAAACACTGCGGCTTAAATGGCTCAAAAGCCGAAAGTATCTCATCTATCACCCGGGGACACGCCTGTAGCTCCTGGGAGAGAAAAAGCGTAAGGTTTTTGGTGATGCCAATGGGAACAATTCTGTGTTTTTGCATATACTGATCTATATGGATGTTTTCTTCTTTTTCTATGTGCTCTAGAGGCAGATGGAACCCGTTGATGGCCACGCCAAGAACAAACACTGGCGCCCGGGCTTGGCTACTCGGATCTGTATATCCTTTCACCGCAATATCGTTGAATACCCTCACGATGTCCCAATCCTGATCGGGCCTGGCCAGTAGCGGGCTGCCAATGTATCCTTCGGCGAGTGGTGTGTTTGCGCAGCTTCCTAAACGCACTGTTTGCATTGCCATGGCTATGGCAGCACTAGCAGATAGATAGCACACCTTTTTTAGCATTATTAAAATAAAACATTTGTCTGATATAAATGGATGGCACCACACATATCAAAAAAACCGAACTAACCCGAACTGCACGCATTGGCCTACCCTGGTTGACATCAAATAGAGTCTGTCTTCTAGACATCACACACGCCCAAGTGTTCGGATATTGTCACCAAACACCACCTCCTCGGTTGGTCTTGGGCTATATCGGCGGCGGTGGCAAGATGCCCTACGTTGCCAAAGCCTGAACCTGTTGCGCTATTGGGGTATTGCGCTATTGCGCAATAGTTCGGGTTATAGACCCGTCCATTAGTTCGGCACAAATAAAAAAGCTATTTGATGGCACAAACAGATGTCCAATTAAGATGACACGCATTTGATGTTCGCAAACATCTACATAGAAAGTATAAATACACATCCTCTCAAATAAAGACTTGTTTATGATGTCCAAACCCACCACATCTTCAAAACAACTACCTTCACTACTGGGGAGCTGGTCTGGCGCCAGTGTCTATAAGGCACTGACAACGTGCTGGACACTTGTCCTCGCAGCTAAGCTGATCAACTGCAGCAGATTGGAAGCCGATGAAATCCTACAGACCTCGGACTTCAAAGCCCGGTTGCAGTCTATCCGAACACAATTGACCATATCCCCGCCGTCTATGCAGCAACCACCACGTGGGCCCGAGAAATCCCCAGTAACAGATTTTCCAGTGGCATCCCAATCCCAAACATTACGTATCAAAAAAAAAATACACTCTGAGGTGCGTATGGATATGGGCAGCATAAAACAAGACCTTGAATCTATTCTGCTGAAAAAAGACTCCTCTAAAACAACACCGCCCACACTACCCAAACCAGCACCCAATCCCAAGTCCGCACCACCCACACTACCCAAGCCCAATCCTAAGTTCGGGCCACAGACCATGCGGCCAAAGCCAAGCTCCCACCCCAAGTGTCCAAACAAACCCGAACGCACAACATCACTGCCCAGACCAAAGAGACCAGAGACAATATACGAGACATTCGCCATGGGTGATGTGGAGGCAGTGGAGCTACCCACACACATAATGCATGAAGACCGAGAATCCCCCAAGAAGGTCCAACCCTTAAAGACAGAAGTAAAGAGCGCGTCCCCAACAACCGTATTAAAGTCTGGTGGGCATGATGTGTTGAAACCAAGCGCTACATCCAAGATACTTACGGCTGCGCTCTACAGCACATTTGCCGCTATCTTGGCCGCCAAGATTGAGAGCTTTTGCAACCTGGAGGCTTTGAAGACGAGCGATACAATCTACCTCTCATATTATGACATAGAGCAAGCCAGAATTGCTTTTAGCCACATGGAGGCAGCAGAAAGAGTGGTTATTGACACAAGAAATATTGAGGCAGAGTACCGGGCAGTAGAGGGCGTTTTGAATGAAATGAAGAATATTCTCTACCACCACAGAAATATGGAACAGTGTAGTGCTACCCTAAAAAGTGATATCACTGCAATTTTGCAGGCTATGGACCTTGCTCTAAAACCGCTGTTCAGCCTTTCTCCAATGGTGCGAAGGGTATCCCACCCCGATGGGGGGCTAGACCGCACATTTGTTGTTTTACTCCGCCAACTTGAGGAGCACCAAGACATTGACTACTCGTGGGTAGAGCTTTTCATAAATCTCAGAAACAAAACCCATAGTTGGAAGAGCGAGAGAGAAGAACAGAGTTCGGGTCTTTGCCAGTTGAAGAAGCTTAAGATAGCCCTGCATGCCTTGGAAGAGACTTTGCAACCGCCGCAGCATCTTTCGATTAAAAGCCTCTCTTTTTCTGAAACTGACATTGAAATAGAGAGACAAGAATGCAGTCTTTTTGAGGACACCTTAGAACCAGAAAACGGTTTTTCGGAGGACACAAAACCAGGTAAAGGGGAATTCTCCTATATCCTGCTGAATCATCTAACCAGCTCTGCACTCAAATTCTTCTTCAGAAGTTTCCGTTTTAAGAACGAGATGAAACATCTTGACATAGGCATCAATAGCGTAAAAGAGCTTGCGGGCGTTCCTTTTGAACATGTTCTAGCGCTTAAAGAGCTTACCCTGTTCTTCAACCAAGACTCTCGATCGAAGTTCCAGACTTTGAACAAAGAAGAGAGCCTGGAAAGCTTGTCTGGCCTTATCAAACGAACAGAAAACTATCTATGCATTCCCTACTCAATTATTGAAGAGATGGAGTCTCCTTCTCTGAAAAGCTCTCTCAAACGACTAGACATTACCGAACTGGCTGTTGGCCTCCTAATTCTACTGCCCCCAAGTTATAAGATGAGAGAGCTGGCCACCCACTCATTAACCAACCTGAATTTGATCTTTGGCTCTTTGGTTGACATAATAACGATTGAAGCAGTCGAAGTAGCACTGGCTTGGACTGCTGTGTGGCAGAAGACCGTTTCAAAGGTCTGTCTCCAGTTTCCCTACGCTTACAAAGAATCCCCGAGCACGGTCAACAAAATAAGAGACATGCAAAGCAGGTTCCCAGGCATTAAGAGTTTGTCTATCTATCGAAACATCATATGGTAAGACTTACCAGCGGTTTCTACTATACCCCACGGAGGTAGTCTTGCAAAAATAAACACTTATGCATGTGTTCGGGTTAGTTCGGGAGTATCTTGGGCCCGAGTGAATTGGCAAGAGATCCAAACGACTTGGTTGTTTAGGCACTGCAGCACTGCGCGCGCCTGGAGACAATTAAATGGGCGACGCTCCCAGGTGTTTATTGAGAGTGGCTTAGGCAAATAGGCAGCCTGGGGTATAAAATATAGAACTGGCCTATTGCCATCGCACAGAATCCTCGCTTACGCCTCCTACCGCTCAAGAGCTTTGGCTTCTGGTTGGGTCTCAGAAGAGGTTGCTGGCACATAATCAGCCCCATAGGTGTTCGCTAGCTCTGTAAAAATCGTATTCACCCGGGCCTTTTCGTTGCTTATCGCTTCAGACAAGCTTGTCAATAGGGTGGAAATGGTGTTTTGCTTCTGTGTCAGGTATTTAAAATAGCTTTGATGCTTGGCAATCTCAGATTCGGATATGCCTTCGTTAATTTCAGACATGTATCCATAGCCGAACTCGCGGTTAGCCAAACGGGTTAGTTCACTGTTCAGGCGATCATATGCGTTCTTAAGTTCGTATTGCCGGGTGTTTAGTGAGACTTGGACGTCGATTGCGTAGGTATGTGCACTATCCAAAATCCACTTCTTTTGGTTGGGTTGGAGGTTGGGTATTGAAAGACCTTTTTTTACATTACTAACGTAGTCGTCAACATCCACGAGGGGCTTGGATATATATTTGCCTATAGGTTCATCTTTTTTCAGGCATGAATATGCATTGTATAGCATTTGTTCACCTTTATGTATGGTTTCAAGGTCGTTCTTATACATGTCAATTAATTCGGGGCTGAGATCATTAGGTTCAATAGGGTGGTTATCACTTTCCTGGCATGTTTCCTGTTGGCGGCTTTTCCTAGCGAAGGCCTGCTGGGCGTATAGATAGCTAGACAACCTAGACTGGGGGTCAGTATGTTCATCTTCTTGAGGCTTTGGCGTTGTATTGTCCATGTCATTGGCAGATGTGGTGTTTTGTTCGGGCGTTGTATTGTCCATTGTGTCACTAATGGTGGCGCTTACACTATCATCCACAGTCGTGCTTGTGGGTGTTGTACCGTCCATGTTGTCAGCAATGGTAGCGTTTGTAGCATCCGCAACGTCAACATCGGCTGTGCTTGTGGGTGTTGTAGCCTCCACATCCTCGGCGCTGGTGCTGTTTGTAGCATCTGCAACATCAACGTCGGTTGTGCTTGTGGGTGTTGTAGCGTCCATGCCGTCAGCAACGGTTATATTTGCAACTGTTGTAGCCTCCATATCCTCGGCGCTAGTGGTGTTTGTATTGTCTACGATGTCCACTGTCGTGTTTTCGGGTGTTGTAGCGTCCATACTCTCACTGATGGCAACGTTTTCGGGTGTTGTAGCGTCAACGTCGTCACCAACAGTTGTACTTGCAATTGTTGTAGTGACCATGTTGCCACTGATGGTAGAGTTTGTAACATCCACATCTTCAGCGCTAGTGGTGTTTGTATTGTCTACGCTGTCCACTGTCGTGTTTTCGGGTGTTGTAGCGTCCATACTCTCACTGATAGCAACGTTTTCGGGTGTTGTAGCGTCAACGTCGTCACCAACAGTTGTACTTGCAATTGTTGTAGTGACCATGTTGCCACTGATAGTAACGATTGTAGCATCCGCAACATCAACGTCGGTTGTGCTTGCAACTGTTGTACCATCCACATCCTCGGCGCTGGTGCTGTTTGTATTGTCCATGGTCGTGTGTTCGGATATTGTAGCATCAACGCCGTCAACAACGGTTGTGGCATCCATGTTGTCACTGATAGTAACGTTTGTAACATCCGCAACGTCAACATCGGTAATGGCTGTGGGGGTTGTAGAGCTTATTATGTCATCAATGGCGGTACTGTTTTCGGATGTTACACCTTTCACAACATAGGCGATAGTAGTAGTTTCCATGTTGTTGTCCACAACTGTGTTTTCAGGTGTTGTAGCATCCACTGTATCGGTGGTAGTGGTGGGGCCCGCAGGTATTGTGGTCTCTATAATGTCTGTATTGGTAGTGGTTTCTGGAGTTGTACTAATCCGAACATCATCTGTGGTGGTGGGGGTGTCAGGCTGGATGACAGCAACAACATGAATAGGTTTAGGCCAGGTCCTCAGACTACTCACAGCAGTGGTACTTGTAGGGGTTGTGCTGTTCTCGCCACTATCTGCAATGGGGGTGCTGATGGGGGTGGCTGTGGCGTTCGAAACATCGCTAGGGGGTGCTGGGTTTTTAGCGGGTAGGGAAGTGCCACTCTGGGTGCTTGCATTAATAGCAAGTTCGGTGAACGAGCTCTGGGTCATACTTATGTTGTCCAGATGCCTAGAGGGTGGAACTGTTCGACTGGTTTCTGCCTCCATATTTTCAAGAATAGGGCCAGGTGAAGAATCTGGATCTAAAACCTGATCGGGAGTGTCTAAAGTGTCATTTTTGGCCATATACACACCAGAGGATTGGTTGGTCTCCATAAAAGAATGGTGGCTGGGTTGGTTGGTTGGTTACATTAGCACTACCCATGGTCAAAAAAGTAGTCTCATACTCTCCAGTATCATTGGTGTAGTAGGGGGTAGTGAAATCAAAGTCAGACGTAGTATCATTAGTGTAGGGCGTAGTGAAATCAAAGTCAGGAATGGTATCATTGAAGTAGGGTCCCTGCGTGGTGTTTGCTATCTCCGTACCCGAACTGTTTGAGGCTCCGAATGCAAGCCCTACCCCTAGGCCAACTGCTGCAGTGGCTGAAATGGCAATTGCAACACCAATGGCAATTGTACACATAACCATAATAAATGCCAAAAACATCCACCTTTTGGATTTCTTGGGGTTCTTACTTGGTTTTGGATGCTCCTTTGTATCGCTAATATCGTCCCCGGTGGATGGCAGGTCAATAGATATCAACTCAGCTGCCGGCGATAGTGGATCTAAGGGAATAGTCAGAGGCCGGTCTAGTATCGACCCGCCAGCAATTGGGTTGTATAAAGGAAGAGATCTTTTTGGTAGATTTTTGTCAGTTGGGTGACTTATTTCTTTTTCCATATAGTTATTTTTGGCAACATTCTTTTATTATATAGCCTGGCCCGGCACTGATCTTTTTTTGCGATGCGATGCGTTTGCTAGGAATAGGGATATAAAAATCTTTGGGCTGCGCAGTACTTTACTGCTGGGTATGTTTGAAGCGTGTTTAGTAGAGGCCTTTGTCGGGCCTAGCAAACCCATTTTGGATGGGTCCTAAGAATTTTTTGGAACTCCGCATTTTGGCAGCTTATGTAAAGCAGGGTTAGTCTCTCCGGGGTTATCACTTCCTTCCACGAATTGGGCCTGTCTCCACTTCCCATGTTATAGTAGAGATGGTTTTCTGAAAGAACACAGTTCTTGTATAGAGAATTGGCCGGGAAGAAACCGCCTATGCTAACCTTTTTATAGGGGGTAGCGTTGGTCACTGGCTCTGGTGGGTAGGCGCAAGTAGCCCTTTGGAATCGGGTTATTTCGGGTGTGGGCTTCAGGTCTCCATTATACTGGATGTTCGGGTTAGTTTTGGCTCGATAAATAAAGATGGCCAATGCAGCAAAAAAAAGCCCCCAGGCAAGCACAAGCACTGTCAAGGTCGCCCACATATTCGCGTGGTTGGTCGCGTGGTCACTCTGGTTTTCTCTGGGTGTCCTCCTGCTGGGCAAGATTGGCTCTCTGAGTTCAGTTGGATGTATGGTTTGTGTTTGATCGTCCCACACACCTATGTGTGGTAGGCAAGTGTATTGATAATACTTCCAAAGCCACCATACTGTAGCAGAAACTGTGATGATGAAGGCGATGGCTAGTAAAGCGGGGAGCGGTAGTCCACCAACTTTCATGTAGGACGTGCGGATGACTATATTCGTTCTGTCTAGGGCCACGTCTGCTGATTCCATATTATTTTTTTTTAACTGGGCTATATAACTAACCCGAACACATAAATTTCTATTTTGGGCCTTTTAGGTTTTAATAGAAAGGAGCACCCAGGTAAGGCCTGCTTCGGGTTAGTTCGGGACATACTAAAAGTAAAAATTTTTATGCCTGAAACCATGGCTATGGGCATACATACAACTATGGTAGCTAAAAACACTGTAGACACTCATTTATCGTCACTGGCAGGCTTGTGATCGGGTGTAAGCGCCATATCTTGGTAGCACCATCCTTCTTCTGGTTGGTGTGGTTTTGGGTGTAGTTGGACAGGACAGTCATTTACCACGAGATACTTCAGCCCAGGCATTCGTGCTATGTATATCAAGGCATCCGCGGCCAGGCAGGCCTCTAGTGCATGTTCTGTTTGTTTATCTTTGGTTAGTATGTAAACATCCTGTACGTTTTCCGTTTTTGTATATATCCACTCCATTGCAGAGTCAAAGAAGGCTTTAGATAGCAGATCTGTTTTTGTGTGGTCCTCTATCACTAATATTTCAGCTCTGACACTCTGTTGGCTATCTGTGTAGAAACATAGGCTGTGGACATCAGTAACACTTAGAAATATCAACTCAGCCACCAGCATCCCTTTCCCGGCAGCTCTGCAGATACTCTGCAGAACCTTCATGTCCATAGACACCTCCTTCCACGCACTCTCTACTATTGTGGCGGCTACATCTATAGAGACTTGCAAACCGTCAAAAACACCCTTGAGGATCAGTTTGTTTTTGGAATGGCCCTCCCCTGGCAGCAGATAGTCGAAACGCTCCAGGTTGTGCAGGCCAGAAAGATAAAGCCCTAAAAGATTTTGAATGCCTAGGTTCTCCATGCACGCAATCGACTTTGTTTCGCAGTTAAATAGCCGCACGCCTATACCCTCCGAGCACGCGCTCAGATCGACGCTCTCACAGAACCATACCAAAAAACCCGGACTCACTCTGCCCAGCCACAAATCTGTTCGGATGGAAAGAGGGATGGTTTGGGCTGTTGCTGGTAGGTCTTCCTGTGGTATCCTAAACATGGTCACAGCAAGCCTATTCACGTGCACCTCGCTGAAGGCAAGAAGAAGCTTTGTAATCCTGGCAACCAGCTCTTTAGGCGTGGTGGACGGTTTGTTTCGGGTAGAGCCGAGCAGAAGCAGCCAGCTAAACGCGATGCCGGGCTCAATCTTTTCCGGGATGTCTTCTAGGTCGGCCGCGCCTATCTTTATCTTGATTAGATTCGTTTGATGTTTTGCGATCAAATTGTCTGACCCAAAGCGTTCTGTTTCCATTCTGCCAAGAGAATGCTTCTCGAAAAACCCAATCGTTCGATCTGTGTAGTCTGAATGCCCTAGAAAGCTGTGAAGAGTTTGGATCTCGTTTCCTGACAGCCTATTTCCGAACAATGATGCAACCACACCAAACCAGAACATGTCCTTCAAAGCTAGATAGCCCATTCGGAACACTTCCAGGCCCATAGTAAGATAACTAAAGAAAAAAATCTAAATGTGTAGCCCTTAGTTGGATACCCTGGCCTAACCCAAACCAACCCCCCCGCCTTTGCATATCTGTATTGTAATTTGTTAAGGTTCAGACCATCTAAATAAGAAAACATCATAATTTTTGTGATTGGGAGTTCAACGGCCTCCACAATGCCCAGCCCCGAGCAGTGTCCATACGATACACGCTGAAAAACTTTGCATATTTACACATTTATTCCCTAGGCTAGCCCCTAGTCAAATGTGGACATATTGCGAAACACTAAAAAAGATGTTTGCACCCGCATTGCTAATTGCAAGTGTTTTTGCCACCACAATGGAGGAGATCGACACCCAGTGCATAGACTCCCCCCATACGCTCTACACCCTTGCTTTCTTTAAAGGGTTGGGCTGTGACCTAAGAACCTCTACTGTAATGGAGCAGGCCTACATCGTCAAAAACCAGTGGCATGATATCAACATTCATCTCAGCAAATGCACGTTCGAGCAAACGCCCAAGCATCTAGTGCGGGGGATGGTGTTTAGGCACCTAACTCTTTCACTTCCGCGCTGCAACCAGCACCAGTTAGAGCTGCTAAATAAAAAAGTGGTAGAGAGAGTGCTTCGAGCGCTGGGGGTGATATATGCAAAGACTCTTGTCATCGAGGGAGTTTCTGAGAACGCCACAGATATGCTAATCCAAAGCTCTGGTGGGGTGGCAGAACCGAGTAACGCTTTAGCAGCCTCCACAGACACCGAGCATAAAGAAAGTGCACCTAGACTCACCAGGGTGGAAACTAACTGCCTAGAGCTTAACAACATGACAGACGCACTGGTTAGCTGGTTTTTTGGCTATCTTGACGTAAGTGACCGCGAGTTTTCTCTGGTTCTGCATAATGCGCATGGAATAACCAACCTCCAGGTTCTGGACTGTTTCGACCCGAAGGGTCTAACTAGCCTTCATTGTTGGGGCATGGATGCGCTCACCAGCATCGACTGTGCATTGCTGAGAGAACAGAAGGTTTGGGGCAACTTCAAGTTGCAGGGAACAAAGCGCTTGGTGGGCGCCTCAATGGAAACGCTGCAAGGAATCACAGCCATGAACTGGAACTTTTTGCGCGTGCCGGCAGACCTATGGAGAGCCATAGCAACCAAAGCACCGCGGGGGTTTGTGGTTGGCGAACTGGGCCTAACTGTTGACTTCACACAGGAATTTGACCCATTTTGGGATGTGTGGTACAGGGAGCGGACCAGTCTGAAGACGCTGAAGCTGAATTTAGTCAATAGATACAACAAGCCTAAGTCAAAGAGCACTTTTACAAAGATCCTGCAGTGGATAGACAGCACCTTTAGAGATGTTGTCCAGGCTACGATTTTCAAACTCAACATTCAAAGTCCGCTACTGTTCCCATCCTATCGATTCATCTGTATAGAGCCGTACCTTCCAACGCTCAGAAGTTTGTACTGCAGGTTTGCTATAAGACATACTTTGCATCTATATAGTGCCAAAAGCACACTATGGATTGCTCCCGACGCATACCACATCTGGCAAAGTGGTAGCCTAAACGAAGAGATGAAAGAGGTGTGCAGACAAATCGTTCTTTCCATCGATGCCCCGACCCCCACGCCCTTTCTTCCCCCACAATCTCCCGAACCAAACCCAGTATGCTTTGTGTGCTGCATTTCTCTTAGTATGATTAACCAACTGGATCCCCATAAAAGGCCTATCTACATAGGCATTGTGTGCAAGAAAGGAGCCATGGCATGCCAGCCATGCTTGAATAATCTAGCTGCCACAAAACAGGCAACAAATGAGGCTCTACACTGTCCCTGCTGTAACTCTGAGATAGTTGATACGCGTGCCAATGGTATAATCTTCTTGGCCGCTCCATATACTCCCCGGTTCATTATTTCCCATCTTGATCCGAACACAAACTGAACACTAACCCATTCTACCCAAACCCCAAACACTGCTTTTCAGTCGAGTTTAGGCCTTGGACGATGAAGGTCGCTCCACTCCATCGGTATACAAATAAATAACCGCCCTGCTCTAGGCTAAACATAACAATTTGCTGTGGTCCGGCCAAAATATTGGTATGTTGGCACCAACCATACCCTTTCCATTTTTAAAAAAGTTACACTTTCAACTTAAAGACCCAAACCACCACATACACATACATGCCCAACCAGAGATCTTTTGCCGAGAGACACCCCACAAAAACAACAGCCCAGGCCTATATACATACACAATGCACAGCCCAACAAAAGACCACACTGCCAGTTCAGAGCCCCCGAAAGAGAGAATGGGTAATAGTTAGTCTATGCACAGAGTATGGCAAAAAACAATTTTCAAAGCAAAAAATGGAACAACCTGGCCCAGATACACAGCATGACAAAGACACCAAGTTACCTAGACACTACGAGTCAACACCAAAGAAGCTGTTCTTTATGGGCATTCTTGGGGGCGTGCTTCTCTGCTTTGGCTGTTTGGGTCTCTTTATGTGCACCACAGAAGCTCTGAACCGGGAAAAGAGGGCGCCTGCAGGTGCTTTTGTTTTTTTGTGTTTTATACTGCTGGCAGCGTTTGTGTTGGCCTTTCTTCTTGTGTCGGTCAAAATCAACAAGTGCTATAAAACATTTGCAAACCTCCCCACAGCATACGCCTTGAAGCAAAACAAGCATCTGCTATGTGCCTCCGTTTCGGGAATTATTCTATCCTCGGTTGTGAAGCTGATTGTTTGTTTCTGTTTGGTGTACAACCATCCCGGGGAACAGAGAGGCCTTCCTGTAGTTTTCACAGAAACCACCCGGGTCTTCAAAATGGTGGTGGAGATTGTGTCAATCACAGCCGGTGTTTTCGCACTGAAAGGACTGTTTATATCCTACACCGGGTACTTGCTGCACCGAACTAGTGGCAGGGGAGATGTGCGATATACCAGGGATGTTATCTCCATCATAGACAAGCTTGATATGTTTGTGGAGAAAGAGACAACCTCGGTAAAAGAGAAGTCACAGATTATTTTTTGCGCCATTGCGGGGCCAAGGGCTGAAATGCTCGTGTTCAGTGACTTGCTTAGTCGGCTTTCAGAAGAAGATGCATCACAGCTGATGATGCTTTTTGACACAGATTTGGATGCGGAGATAACCAAAAGCGAGTTTGAAAGCGGGTACGCAAACATCCAGAATGAAAAGGAGAAGCTCCAGCGAACCACAAGAAAGAAGGAAAGAATTGTTGCCAACCTTGACTCTTTTCTCTTTATAATTTGTGCAGTGTTTGCCTTCATTTTCGTTGTCTACTTCGTTGATACTCGCATGTTTCAGGGAGGGGACAAGTCGCCACCAATAGACTCGCCACTGGTTGGCATCTTCTTTGGGCTGACCACTCTGATGGTATCCACCATGGCCATCCACGGACAAATATTTTCCACCCTCGTTGCCTCGATTTCGCACATCTTCTTTGTTCGCCCATTTGACATTGGAGACATTATCAGTTTTGAGAGCGCCTACTACAAAGTGCACTCCTTTGGGCTGATACATAGTGTCTACAAAACCGGAGAAAAGTACGTTGTTATTCCAAACAGCTACATTATGAACAAGCCGGTTGAAAATCTTTCAAAGTCTCTTTTCTACCACGGAAGCTTTCCAGTGGTGATTCGTGCCAAAGACCTTCAAAAGGCGGTGGGGGAGCTGAAAAAAGCACTTGAGGCGTTTTTCAGCGGAAACAAAAAATTCAAAAAACCCTTCTATCTTGGGGAGTTTGCAAGCACCCAGGAAAACACACTTTCCGCCACCATTCAATACGCTCTTACCTGCACCTACAAGGACAGGCCCGTTATTGCCGAAAGAGAGGATGAGCTCAAACTCTATATTTTTGACAAACTTAGCAATCTTGCTGAGGGAGCAAACGGGGAGAAAGCGGGCGCCCAGATCGAAACCATTCCAATCAGTTCACTCCAAAGCCAGTCCCAGGGCCATCAAGTCAGCTAACACAAGATAAAGATTATTTTTTAGATAAGTTTGTATGTCCGCAACCAGATTTGGGTCAAAAACAAGCAAGGGCGGATTGTTGCTATGGCAAATGGTTTCCCAGCCAGGTTTTTGGGGCATTGCGCTGTTTTTTTCTCTGGTGCAGTGCATTGTCGCCACAAACAATGGCATCTCGGTGGTAAGGGATCTAGAGGTCTACGGCGTGAGTGATGAAGCAATGAAAGGCCACGAAAAAGGCAATTTGTCCTCTGTTCAAATCGCGGGCCCTAGTCTTAACATCCAGATCAGAGGCATAATCAACATGAGCTCTTTTTACCAAAAGATCAGGCGCCGCTTTCCCAGGAGGCTGCAGGCCGTGGTCATACACGGGGATCTGCAGTGCCCGCGAGAGGGCCTGCTAAAGCAGCAGCGCAAGGCATCAGTGATTCTCAGAGCGTTTCTGAACAAAAGCATGGAGCTTTTAAGCATAGTAAACATTCTCCCGGGTGATCCAGACGCAGATGGAGTAAAGCGGCGAAGGCCGCCAGTTCACGTGGTGATTCATGCATCAAACCTTGTGCTGGAGAACGTCTCACACTCCCTGGTCATCCAGATCTTTGATAACATCTACTTTGGCTGTTTAGAGTCTCTAAACATTGAGGACTGCCCAGATATCAGGTCCTTGGAATACCTGAGACACATTGCCTCGCTTAAAAGACTGGGAATATCTAACCTCCCAGAACTAAGAACCATTGACTTTTGTGTAAAGAGGCTTGGGGCACTTGTTTCCGTCTCCCTCGAGTCTGTCCCAATGGTTGAAGTTGACAGGGCAACTCTAGCCCACCTTTTTACCACGACCCAAAGATACCTTATCCTTCCCCACCACATCTTCAAGGAAGTAAGGGGTCTTTCATTGTCGCCGATAGAGAAAGAGGATTTTACGCTTGTCATTGTGGACCTGGGAGTTACCGATCTTAAAAACGACATCCTCTCTCCCTGGTCACCACAAACCGCTGTTTCTTTTCAAAGGCTTGTTCTTATCTTTGCCCCAACCTCTCTGGTTAACAAGGCAGTTGTTCGTATTGCTTGCGCGTGGCTTGGTAGATACTTCTCTGGCAAAATAGGTCTGATCAGCATCCACGGCAAAATTGACAAACATATCATTCATGGAGCTTCCGAGCCAACCTCCACCCTTATTCAGCTAGCCATTGAGTGGGCGTACTGGGTGGTTTTGTCAGAGACAACCTACGATGCTGTGTATGTGGCCAACACCAAAGAGATTTTCAACTGCCAGATAGATGCCTGTGTAAACGCGCACTGCACGGTTATCAACGCAGATCACCTAAGAAGTTGGATCCGCAGCGAGTTATCCCCAGAGCTGGCCAAGTCTTTAAGCCCGAAAACCATTTCTGTGTCAGCATACAAGAGCCTGGAAGAGGCAGACCTGTTTGGGTGCTGCAGTGCCCGCGAGGGGCAGAGGTCCTTTATTGTTCTTTTCTGCGGGCACGCAGCCTGCCACCGCCACGCACGCTTTGAAAAAGCTTTTGAGCTTCCAGTGTTTTCTTTTTCCATCGCATGCCCGGTCTGCCTGAAGGCAAGCAGGTATCAGGTAGCTGACTTGCGGCCAAACGTATGGAGTGCCATTAAAGCTGTGTCTTTTGGTGCCCGAAAAAAGATGCACCGCCTGATTCATCGCCAGGATCTTGTCTAGGCCGGCAATAAACACCTAGGGGAGTATTTTGCCCGGCTTGCACTTCTACAACACCGTCATCTTGGTGCCTGCTACAAACTAACCCGAACATCCATCAAGCAGAAATACGGCCCAATTTTTTTTATACAATCATGGACAACAACACACTAAACAGAGGAGGCTATGTGCCGGTTGTTTTGACAGAGCTCTCTATCCTGAAGGAGGACAAGGTAGTCTCTAAAACAGATTGTTCGCAAAAACATATTGGATTTTCAGGTGTTGAAAACTTTCGAATGGTGGAAAACATCTTTGGCCTGGCACAGCCTACCGCAGAGGGGATAACAAACATTCTCCGGTACATGCAAAAAGACGTTATATGGATGAATCTGCGGGAAGAGCCCGTAATATACATTAATGGCACGCCATACGTCCTCAGAGACAAGTCATCAGCGTTTTCAAACATTAGGTCATTTGTGGGCATATCGTACACCAGGCTTGAAGAAATGGAAGAGCGATTGAAAAACGATGTCCTACACATCGCCCAAGAGCACAACGGATTCATCCAGGTTCACGCAGAGCAGCAGGCACAGTCCCTAAAAGTCAACAAGGTCTTTGTTCAGAAGGTGCAAACAGTTAGAGAAGTGTTTGAGGGCGAAGGCCGGAGGATCAAGTACTACAGAGCCCCAGTCAGCAGAAAGCTCTACAACAAAGAAAACTTTCTCTCGGTGCTAGATACTGTTTTTGGGAAAACAACCATCCAGCCAGGAAACACCGTTTTCGGGTTTAACTGCGGGCACGGGTTTGAAAGAACATCGTACGCCATGGCAGCCTGTCTTGTCAGCTCCCGGATCAGGCAGGGAAGAAATTACATAGGGAGTTTGAACAAAGAAAGCCCGGCAGAGGGGGAGGAGAGTGCATGCACCCCGTTTTCGTTCCATCTAGAAACGTCAGACAGCCAGGTTTTGGACAGCCAGAGCGGTCTTTCAGAGTTTTCCCGGATTATTGACATCTTGGAGCGCGTCCATGGAAAAGAGCGTCTTAGCGAGTGGCTGCAAAAAGTAGGCAATGTGGTTCCCGCCTTGGAAAAGGGCATCAGGGGGGAGTACACGCTGATTGAAAGGCTGATTGGAACTTTTGAGGGGCTCTGGCCCAAAAAAACGGTTGATGGGGTTTTGGGGGTTTTGCGCCCGTTTTCGTTCCTTGAGCCTTTACTGGAGCACGCACTCAGGGCGCAGTTTGGAGCCAACCCGAAAAGATCGCTCGGAAAGGCGTGCATTCTTATGGAGCGGTATGTTTCCCTTATTTTGTACGCCATCTATAAGCAGCAGTTGGTGGACAGGCCATTTATTGAGTGGATTGACACCAACCCAGCTGTGAGAGGATACATCCAACAAATTGCTACCGAAACGCCGACCACCTCTCTCTTTTCACCGGTGGACCTGCACGCCATGGGCCCGCGGATCATCAAAGACACCAGAAAGTGGGTGGCAGTTATTGGGGCCAGAACGATTCTTAGTGCAGACGCAGTGACTGAAGTGTGCAGAAACACGCCCGTGAACAACATGCACATTCTCCACCAGGTCTCAGAAACAGATGCAGAGACGATCTCAGCATCCAATGCCATTTGGGTCAACCTGAGGGCAGAGCCCGTGGTTTACATTGGAGGGGTGCCCCACTCAGAACGAGATAAAACATCCCCACAGAGAAACATTAAAAGCATACCCGGGATCACCACCAAGCTGATCAACACCCAGGAAGATCGATTGTGCAAGCGCATCCGGAATGAAGGAAGACAGATGCGAGGACACATTATTCTTTTTGATGCGACCGAGGATGGCGAGTTTATTACCAAGAGAGTTGACGTAAAAGGAAAAGAGGTCTCGGTTTGTGCAGAGTACATAAAAACCCAAGTGGCCCCGAAACGCTACGAACGCATTCCAATGGACACCAAAAACATGCTGGACCCCTACCTTATTGATAGCATTGCAGAGATTGTCTGCACCCGAGACACCTCGCAAATCATCTTCCAAGCCAGCGGGTACCAGGGAAGGGCGCGCACAGCCCAGATGCTTGCAGTGGTCATTGAAACAGCAATGGGTTTCAAGGACCCGGGGCCAAGAAAAGCTCTTTCGCGGATGCTTAAGCGGCCGCAGCCAATCAAGGGGATTGAGACGCTTTTGCGAATTCTGTCCAATGGTCCTGCTGCTGAGTGTCTTGTGCGGGCTGCATACATCAAGTGTGGCCATGAAGACATTTACAGCGTTCTTGAGGGCAGCACTGATTTTAACCCGAGCCTTCTGGTGAACCATTTTTTAATGATCGCATGCGCTTCGTTTATACTCCAAAAGCCAGGGCCCGTCTTGTTCAGAAAGTGGCTCAATACCAGACAAGACCTTATGCACATATACACCAAGCTAAAGACGGCCCCAGCGAGCAGCGACGTTTCACTGCCATTGATTGAGCGGCCCTGGGGAAACGTTCTTACACCGCACACAATTCTCAAGAACGACTTCTTTCCGGCGCTAAGAGTGAAAAAAGAGGGTCTTGCCGATCTCAAGGGGTGTTGCAACTTCAGGTCCGTTGTTTTTGGGGAAAACGAGACGATTGGAGTGGCCCAGCCAACAGAGTGGGGGATTGTCTCTCTGGCTGAGAGAGTCGGGGGAGAGGGGCGCCGGGTGCACTGGTTCTGTCTTCGGCAGGAGCCAGTTGTGTATCTGGACGGTCTGCCCTTTGTGCTTCGTACAACGGACATGATTTATGAAAACGTGATCACTGAAGGCATCACCAAAGAGTGGGTGGAAAACATTGAGGAACGCATGAAGTTGGACTGCATTGACGAATGTGGAAGTGGAGGCCTTACCGTCCACGACGAAGTGTTTGAAAACAACACCCCAAAACTAACCCAGCAGCCGATCAGTGTCAACATTGCGGACATTCTTACCCCTAAAGAAGCATTCACCAAACCCGAAAACATTGTGTACTACCGAGTGCCCATCTCAGACGAGCAGGCACCGCTGCCAGAGATCTTTGACGAGCTGCACCAGACCATTCTTAAGATCGCCAAGCCCCGAAGGCTTGTTTTCTCCTGCCAAATGGGCCGGGGGCGTACCACCACTGGAATGATCATTTCAGGGCTGGTCTCCTTTGCAGAGCAGCTAAAAGGCCTGGGCATTGAGGCACGCGCGGCGATTCTCCAGTCAAAGCGGTCAGACGCCATCTATGACAACGAGTTTGTGATTATCTCAAAATTGCTCCAGGTGCTGCCAATGGGCAGAGAAAGCAAAAACGTTGTTGACAGTCTGGTGCGAGAGTGTGAGCACATCCAGAACATTTACAAGGCCATCCACAAAGCACAGTGTTCGGGGTATCTCATGCGGTACTTCTACCTCATCTGCTTTGGGTCGTTTTTAATTGAAAACCTAGATACCGCCCTTACCTTCAAAGAGTATCTGAACGAGCGCATGGAGATAGATGCCATCTCCAATGAAAAGTCTTACCAATTCAAAGCCCAGTAAGCAAAGATGAGAATAAACCACCAATTAGCCTGTGCTACCCCGAAAACCCGAAAAACCCAAAAGCATTGGATGCCCGTTAAGGAGTGGAGCGCAGTGCTCTTGTTCTTATTGGCAGGCTGAAATAACGGAATGTTATCTATTGCAATCAACACCAGGGGTATGTATCCAAACTTAAACCAAACACCAGGACCAACACCACCGCCAACACCAGCATCAACACCCGGACCAACACCACCGCCAGGACCCGAGCCAGCACCAGCCAATGAGACATACGGATGCTTTGGGCTGGGAAAGGGGGGCGGCGGTGTACTGCATATGCTTGGTTTAGATCAACTTTTTATGTGGGGAGGATTTGCTCTAAAAGCTATGACTTACATGAGAAACCCGGCACAGATAGGTTCAGACTTTGGCTCAGTTTTGGTTGCGAAGATTGAGAGCTTGGAAGGGCAAAACCTAACCTCTGAATCTTTTGGTTTGATGATGGTTGGAACTATTGTTGCCTGTTTTTTATCAATGTTTTGTGGCATTGCAACTGTCCTGGGCATGTGTGTTTTTGCCATCCAGTTGGCGTCTGAACACTATCCAGACAGGCTGAATGACACAGCTAAAACCATTGCCCAAAAGATTCTTGTGTATTTTGGCCCAATAATGTTTCTGTGTGTTTCTGTCTGCTGCCTAAAGCTTTTTGCCTACTATGGGCTATCAGCCATGGTTACTATGGTGGCTGCTTATTCAAACTCTCATCGAATCTCCACACAAAAAAAAACCACTGCCTACAGCATTATAGCCATATCTTCTCTAGTAAGCATTGTTGGACTGGCCAAAATAGGCCCTAGCATCATTCGGTTCCTGGCCACCAGCCCCATAGGCGCCTTTGGGGTCTGTGCTCTTTATCTCCTACTGATTTTCGGGTTTGCCAATGTAGTTCAGAATCTGATATACGACCTAAAACAGAAATATGCGACGAATAAGCCAACAGAAGCCGCACCTGAAACGACTGATATCTTTAAAAACAGGTTTTGGGTTGTTCTATTTGTCTGTAGCGCTTTCATCTTGGGAGCATTTACAACAAACATAGCTACCAGTGCAGCCAAGTCCATTATATACAACACACCTGGAGGGGTGTATAGAATTTGCCTTGTGCCAACTTACAACTTGGTTATCAGCGTCTTCCAGGGCATTCTTGTGCAGATAGGCCTACTATTTCATTCGACCTCTACACCGGGCTTAGTTACAGCGAGCTAAGCATTTTCCAAATCAAAATAAACCCTTTGATCTGCCTGTTTGCGGCGCCTATCACCCACCAGACCTGGCATTTGCAAAAAGCCTATCGATGTTGGCCACAGCCCACTATTAGCAGTGTAAAAGAATTTCCTTCTTTTTTATGCACGCGACGCCCAGGACCGCTGCGCAAAAGTATCTTCTGGTCACACCAGATGCTTTTTCTATGTTCAAAGCAGCAGAGATGCTTTCTTTACTTGCCATGACAAAAGAACCATTTACTCTAACTGATCTAGATGGAAAAGAGATTATTTCCTCCAACCTAGCACCACCAGTGTTGTTCATTCTACAAACAACTGCCACCGCTCTTTCTTTTCTTATGGACAGGGCCATGCTAGTCTCCCGAGCCATTCTTTTACCCTGTTCTCCAAAACAGGAAGATTTTCTTGGAATTATCAATAACCGCCCAAACAAAACCTACAAAATAGAAACCGCCTCCTACAAAAGAAAGCTGGCCTTTGCAGACAAGGTAGAGCTAATGGAAGAGCTGAACTATGCGCTTGCTGGAAAAAAAGCCAACCTCCAGGCTCCAGACCTGATCATTGAAATAATTGAGACCGAGACAGAAACCTTTCACGGGGTGCACCTGGGAGAGGCCCGGAGAAAGGAGTACCTCCAGTACGACGTAAAAAAAAGAACCTTCATTGGCACCACCGCCATGGACAACGAAATCTCCTTTATTATGGCAAATCTGTCACAAATTGCAAGCAATAGCATTGTTCTGGATTGCTATGCAGGAACAGGAAGCATTCTTCTGCCGTGTGCTGTTCTTGGGGCGTTTGTCATTGGCACGGACATCAACATGCGCCAATACGAGGGGATGAAAAAAGAGCACCGCAACAAGAAGATTAGAACACTCCTCCGAGGCACTGATGTGTTTAGCAACTTTGCCCAGTACAACCTAACAAGTAAGGTGCTGTTTTTTGGTGTCTCAGACGTTTTCAAGCCTTCCGTCTTCAAACCCTGCTCCGTTGATGCAATTGTTTGCGACCCACCATATGGCCAGAGGGAGAGTGTCTCACACACGCCTGAAACCGCTAAAAAGGGCGGAAATGTCTACTTTGAGCAAACTCTTCCTTTTGTGCTCGAAATCTTCAGGTTTGGAGATAGCTGTTTAAAGCCTAAAGGACGCATTTGCTTCTTTATTCCACACGCGACCGACTATACCCTCCCAGAAACGCTTCCTGTCCCTGGTACATACACAGAAGTACACCGGGGCACCCAGTACCTTAATACAATCTACTCGCGGACCTTGTTTCTGTACGCTAGAAAGATCTAGACTTTGTGGAGGGTATCTTAGAGAGCAGCTCTTTTTCTTCGCGCTGCAAAGCACTGATCTGTTCCAGCGTCTTTCTGACATTTACCCGAATGTTGCACTCTAAACGGTTGAGAGTTTTAGTGAGCATTTCCAGAGAAAAGGCGTCTGTTTCATTAAGTGACTCGATGGCTCTTCTAATGCCTGCAAATTCTTCGAGTATATTTTTCGGCATTGAAAACTTTGTATGCGCATAGAAGTACTCCCTGAAGAGACGGCTTCTCTTATTTCAGTCAGCCAGATCATCCCAGACCCCTACGTCCTGCTAAAAGAGCTGATTGAAAACAGCCTTGATTCGGGTGCGACCACAATAAAGGTGGGCATTCACGGGGAGGATGTTCTCCAGTATGTCGTTCAGGATGACGGCACAGGGATCAACGTAAACGAGCACTTTCTAAAACTCGGGGGCACCTCCAAAAAAGACCGAACAACCTACGGGTGCAAGGGCGTGGCTCTATACGGCATCACACAACTTGCAGACGTCCAGATAACAACCAAAACGGCCGCCGATGCCAAAAAGGTAACGGCAACGAATGGGGCCGTCAGAATAGAGCCGTGTTTTAAGCCAGAGCAAGGGACCACCACCAGAGTAACCAACTTTCATAAAGCCTTTCCAGTACGCTACACGTATATTTTGAAAACCATTCAGGCATATCTCAGAGATATTGTTACTCTATGCAAAAAGTATGTTATAACACACAAAGTCAGGTTCACAGTGGAGCGCAACTCCAAAGTTATCTACACGTGCCACAGAGTGCCAGAGTGTCCAACCCAGCGACTAATAGCTGCGTATGAAGTTTCGGAATCGCATGGGCTAGTTCAGGTGCTGGGGTCTTCTTTTAGACTCAGCATGGTCCTGTCTCCGCCGCACAGAAGCAAGCTGGACGGAGCAAGCCAGAAACCAGGCGCGTTCAAAGTGGAGGGGGTAATCTATGCAGGAGGGAAGATCATCGAAAGTGCCAAAGTAGCTGCTGAGCTTGCTGCGATTGCCAAGCAGTTTAGCTCCAAAGTATACTTCCACATGGAGATCCTTCAGGTTCATCCCGACGAAAACACTCTTCACAACATAGGCACGCGAAGCAACAAGCACCACCGGCTAATTTACAAAGAGGTGCTACTGCTAAAGTCTCTTGAAGAGCTTAGGGTGGGTGGGCATCTAGACCACAAAGTGTCTCCACAACATGCCAAGCCTATTTCTAGCTTCATATCAGGCACAGAAACCATCTATACCGCCACCATTGACCACGCCCAGGCCACGCCTATCACTGCACCATCACAGACATCTGTCACTGCGCCACCACACACGCCTGTTAATGCACCATCACAGACACCTGTCACTGCGCCGAAACCAAACCCTAACAGTAAAATTTTAGCATACACCATCACCAACACAGAAACCTTTGAAGTGAAAGAATACACCGAAGGCATGCGCCTGCAAAAGGAAGACCTGCTTTCTCTCAAAACCATTGGACAGTTCAACAACAGCTTTATTCTTGCAGCACTCCAGAAGCCTATGCACACACTGATGTACGCCATCGACCAACACTCAGCAGATGAAGCAGTGAAGTATGAGCACCTGAAAAACACATACACATACACCAAGCAGAAACTCATAAGACCACTCGCTGTCAACCTTTCAGAATATGAGAGATACCTCGTTGAAGAAAACAAAGACACTCTTGAGAGACACGGGTTCATTCTGTCACCAGCAAACACAGAAGTACTAGAGGTACCTCTGTACGGGAAGCATGCCTTCGGAGAAGAAGAGCTTAAGGAGGTTCTTGAAAGCATCAGCGAAGGGGGGAAGGAGCGCGTGCTGTTTAAGAGCCTGCGGGGGATCTTGGCAAGCAAAGCGTGCCGAAGTAGTGTAATGATTGGAGATCCGCTCACAGAGCAGCAGATGAAAGATATACTCTCAAAGTTGGGGCAAACAACAAGGCCGTGGAACTGTCCACATGGGCGGCCAACCATTGTGCTGCTTCAGTCACACAAGTCACCGAGCACTAACCCGAGCACACAAATACAGTAACACGCTATTTCAACCTTTTCTCTTAGTCTTAGGGCGCAAATATTGAGTAGATGTCCAGCAAAGCCATGGCGGCACATAGCACCCCGACCACCGTGCGATACACCCAGTTCTCGTTTGGGATGTTTTCAGGGTGCTTCTCCAAGTGTTCTTTGGGACAGTCTTCATTCATTTGTTTCTGACACGGCCTCTCTATTTCTATGCCCAAATCCAAAACACCAATCTAAAACCAGCACCCAATTGCTGCCGCCTCAGACAACCAAGCCTGTCTTTTTCTTTTTATGATTATGACGCTGGAGGGGCACGAGCTCTTTGAGAGCATTCTTCTGTCTCATGGGCTAACACGGGGAAGGGTGGCGGACATAGGCCAGGTATCAGTCTATCTGATTGGGGACAGGCGGCTCATTTCTTACACCAAACATGCACACGGCAGCCCAGAAACCCAGCAGGTGTACGTGCAAACAGAGCAGAGAATCGAAAAAGCCAGCTTTACACTGCCCTGGGTTGGGACTCTTATTGGGGACAGGTCCACAGCCAAAGAGTATCGAGTGAGAACCCTTCCGGTAACAAATGGAACTGTTGAGGGAAGGGTGTTTTACATTGAGTCGGGGGAGGTAAGGGTTATCACGGCCGTTCAGGGGGTGGACCATGCACAGGAACTGTTTGAAGAGATAGATACGATTATGAAAAAGATCCAGCCGGAGCAGACGCCAGAGGAGTTATTAATGGTTCTTTTTATTGAGCACATCACTGGAAAAGGTGAGACACTTCCTCCAGCGCGTCCAGAGCCAGAGACACGCTTGTGACGAAGGTATCGGGAACATCAGCATACTTTTTGGAGATAGTAGCAAGTTTTTCGTGGGTGTCAGTTAGACAGGTGTCTATTTCGTTTATTAGGTGAATAAAGTAGCCCACTTTCTCTTTCTTCCCAGGAAAGTCAGAGGAAAGAACCACACCATCCATTCCTTTTTTTATGAACAGCACTTGTTCAGCCAGGGTCTTTATCTGCAGGGTTTTGAAGAATTTAAAGGTGGCAAGAATCTTGCCAAAGTCAACGGCATTGCGCAAAGCTACCACGAGAAAGGCAAGCATGCTCACATACTTTTCCTGGACCAGGGACTCGCCAAAAGATTTGGCAAACGCAGGGAGGGAGGAAAGAAGGAAGCCTCTCGCTTCAGAGGCATTTTCCAGCTCAGAGTACCTGAAATTAACGGCATTCCCAAGCCTCAGGCAGAAAAGCAGAAAGCGGGGAAGGTTCTCATCGCGGGTGGCAGCAGCAAGAGAGAGGGTAAGGCCAGAAAGGTCAGCCTGCATTTGGAGAATGAGAGGCTCCGTGGTTGAGATATACTTGGAGAGCAGGAGCTTTCCACGAATTGCAGGTATGCAAAGCAGGGGGAGAAGTTTATGCTCAGTCTCGGAAAGATCGGCTTCAGGAAGAGCAACAATTTCAGCACACTCCACCTCCGAGGGAAAGACTTCAGAAAGACTGTTCGCCGCCTCCGATTGTGCGATTTCAGTGCCGTGGTCTATCCAGTCAGAGATGCTCTTCCCAAGGGCAGCGAGCGTTATGCCTTTCTTTTCCAAGGCACCAACAATGATTGAGAGAAGAAACTCTTGCTTCTCGGAAAGAATCCTGGTTTTTTTCTGCGGGGCAGGTGGCAGGACAGGAGCCAGAGGCGTTTTTTCTCGGGTTTTGCAAAACTGCCTAATAAAGGTATTTTCCATTTCGGTCCAATCAGTATCTAAAAAGTACTTGGCTGGATGCTCATACACCGAGCCTCTGATGTTGGTTGCGGGGATCCAGCGCACGCGGGTGCACAGGGTGACAAGGGTGGGGTGGCGCATTTCCAGCTTCTTAACAGCAGGCCCCACGCGCATGCCCGGAGGAGGGGGAAGGTTCTTTGGAAACGGGGCAGGCACCACCATCTTAGTGGGCATGGCTGCGACGTAAGCAGCAGGCGCGTCCTGGACCACCACGTCAAGAAAGATATCTCTGGGAAGTTTGTGATCAGACCTGAAATCTTTTCTGAAAAACCGGGTTATGCCGCTAGCAGGGCTTTCCAGGGCCAGGGTGCACCTCTGCTCTGCAGGCCGGCCAAACAAAGCAACTTCCATGTCCTTTCCAACCTCCACCTCCCCAGTAAAAACCAGCCAAAACTTTCCATCACTTACAAAAGCTTTTTTCAGGTGCACAGTCACTGATTTTTCATCAAAGACGTGCAGCTTCCCAGCAGACCTGAGCTCTATCACGGGACAGGCCACACTTGGAGGACTTCCGACCACAATTTGGGTGATTACACCTCGCATGCCAATGACTGGCCCGGCCATATTATATGCTGCGTCGATGAGACAGTGTCTTAATGAAGGTAAAACACAACCGCAAAACAGTCCAAAGAGCCTTGAATGAAAGAAGAAAATGAAAGCTGCGTTTATTCCAGCGTAGCAGGAGGCCTACAGCCAGGGGTGCCACTGCGGGTCCATCATTGACAGCCGCTCTGGAGCAGTTGCGTTGCCAACTAAGCGAATGATGCTTTTGGCCGGCGTGTCCTCGGACGAGGTAAGCTCTTTTATCTTGTTCCGCGTCATCAGCATGCTTCTTTCGGCCTTTTCCGGGCCTATCTCTTCTCTGGCAAGCGCATCGATGTAGCTGAGCAGATACTTCTTGGTTGACAGAAGCATTGAGCAGTGATACATTGTTGAAAGGAACGGGCCCTCCAGCCCGGCCCGCCCAATCAGCTTCTGAATGTTTGGAGTCATTCGGAAAGGCACCTCTTCTATTGCCGGCTTCTCTGAGAAAGACGGGTAGAAGTCAGATGAAAGCATAGCCCCAGAGTGCGTCCCAATGTACATCCGCGAGGGCATTCTTGAGCCAATGGAAAAAACGTACGTCATCAGACAGTGCACCCCGTGAGAGATAGCCACTCTTTTCCTGAAATAGAAAAAGTCGTTTTGTGAGGTAAATTTTTCTGCAAAGGCATCAAATAGCAAAGAGTCGCCAATCTGCTCGGCTGCGCCAATAAACATTTTGAGCCTCGTTTCCGGGTCGAGCGCATCTGAGGGCTGGAGCACGCCCTCCTCTTTCTCGATCTCTTTTCGGCACTGGCAGATAAACTCGTACACTTTCTGGGGGCCCAGCTTCTTTTCAAGGATTTCGTTAAGACACTCGGCATCCTCTTCCTCCAAAATCAGCCGAGTTTGGTGGTTTAGCAGGACTATCTTTTTGATGCTAACCTTTGCACTCCGTTTTTTTATCTCAACGACTTTTTCCATGGTAGCATTGATTAGAGCCAGGGCCTGTATGAACCTTTCCTCCCTCCTAGCTGTTTTGCCCGAGGGCGTCTGTAGCACCACGTTGTAAACCATCCCATTGCTTCCCCGGATGCCCACCCGCCTCAGACTGATCCCGCCTCTTCTCTGGATGTACACGTCCGGCTCAAAGCGGGCAATGCGTATCATTTGCCGGGCCCGGTCGGTTATGTCAATGTACTGCCCGAACACCTCAATGTCCTCGTTTCTCTGGTCAAAGTCCACCAGGGTCCTGGAAATGTTCTCCATGCTTATTTTTCTTGGCACTGGGCCCATTACCCGCTCCAGCGCCCCCTTCCACCTTAGAAGGGTCTGGGCAATCTCCCAGATGGTGTCTGCAGCAAGCGGCTCGGCCAGCAACCCCGGGGAAAAGTCCCGGTCAAAGCTGTTCTTGTACCGCGTCGCTAGGGAGGAGGCCCCAATCATCTCTGATATCTTTTTGAGCGCTGTTGAGAGAGACCCGCTTTCTGAGGGCTCTTTCCCAAACAGCTGCTGCAAAGACTCTGAAAGCAGCGCACAGAGAAGGCGGTAGAACTCTTCCTCTGCTGAGCAGCGCAAGCGAATCGAAAGACTCTCAACAATGCCTTCAATGTTGATGCACATAAGCGTAAACCCTGTTTTCAGGAAGGTCCATAGCTCTGAGATAGGCGTGTTTTCAATCCCGCCCTTTCGCTCGCTTTCCAGGGCGTTCCTTACAGGGAAGTAGACGGCCTGCGGATAAATCCGGGCCACCCTGGAAAGCGCCGACATCGCCATTGCCGACCCCGTTCGGGAGAGAATCGCAACCATTTGCAGCACAAACGGAATGAAGCACCAGGCATCCACCTCCCCAACGGTCGCTTCAAACACTTTGTCCATCTCACTTGCCAGGTTCCCACTGTCCATTAGCGAGACCACCGAAACAATCGACTTTCGGGCTATCTGCCCCGGGGAGATAGCTGCCGCTTGCATGAACGCATTGACGGCGTTGGTTGGGTTGCTCTCCTGTGAGAGAATGCCCCACTTGTACCAGACCTTGGCGTTGGTGGGGTGGACCTGGGCAGCCTGGGCGTAAACCCTGGCCGCTTCCTCCAGCAGGCCCCGCTCCTCCAGTAGCTGCCCGCGCAGGAGGAAGACCCCGCTTTTCTGGGCGGTGGTGAAATAGTTCAGGTTGGTCATCCCAAGCAGGTCCATTCCTGCAGTGTACTCCTCCATTTCCATGTAGCACTTAGCATGTTCTTCAAGCTTCATGAAGGCATCGGCTATCTCAATGTTTGGGAGAGTGTAGATGCTTTCTAGATTGGTGAGTGCTGCCGGGTAGGCAGCGTGTTTTCGGAGGGTTTTGGAGAAAAGGTTGAGAATGTGGGCTGTTTCGTGGTAGCCGCGGTACTGCAGCGCTTTTTCCTTCGTTTTCGAGTTCCAGAGCGAGGCAAACACGTGGGTTCTCCACTTAACCAGCATTGACCAAAACGAGAGAGACGTCCACACCGAAGGCACCCGGTCTTTCCAGGCGTGGAGTATCCCTGCAAGGTCTCGCCTCAGATCGTCTGTTTCGTTCAGCTGCCAGGACTCGTTCATTTCCACAATGATTTGGAACCTTTCAACTGAAGATAGCTGCCGGGGAGAGAGTTTTGGGAACCTGGCAATGTCCTCAATGGTGGTTGTGACGATCCGGTAGAGCTTTTCTTCTGTTTCCTTTGTTTTCTTCCCAATAATGAACAGCTCGTAAAAAGCTTTGTCTGCTGGAGGTATGTCCTCAATCACCGACCTAAAAACGGCTTTTTCCGAATCGATCGAAAAATCTGAGGTGTACCACTTTGCTTTGGCCGTTAGCGACGCGTTCTTGGTTGCGGCGCCAATTTCTGAGAGAAGGTCCCACTGCTGCAAGTGCGCCGCACAGTCAATCCACTGCTCCTCCCAGATCTTGTACTCGTCCTCATTGAAGAGAAGCACCCCGCTCTGGGCCTTGGCCTGGACGTCCTCGTACTCGGCCTGGGCCGTTTTCACCTGGCCCAGCTGCTGGTGGATGAGCGCTTTGATGGTTTCAGGGTAGAGCGCTGATATGCGCACCTGGGCCAAAAAGTAGTCTGCCTCCTCAAGCTCCAGGAAGATCTTGGCACACTCTTTCCTCCCCTCTAAAACGCTCGCCACACTTGTCCAGGCCCCAGTGCTCTGGGCCACCTCAAGTAGCCGGCACTCCTGGGGCTTGCCACTGCAGAGAGGATACATCCCGAGGATGATTGGCTCTGCTGAAAGCGAGATATTGGGCACGTGCGACGCCCCCAGGCGAATAAGCATCTCTTCAGCCCTGGCGTGGATGGCTGCTTTGGCCTTGTCGCTCTGCCGCGGCAGCACTGAGGCCAGCACGTGTTTAAGTATCTGCGCCGACCCTTCGTTCGTCTGGTGCAGCAGCGACAGCAGCGTTCCCTTGAGCAGGCTTTTAGGCGTGCTCCCGTGACTGTGCAGCGCGTCAACCAGGGCGGGCAGCGTGTTCTCAATCGCTCTGGCGCTGTCCAGGGACCGGTCGCTGCTTAGCAGCAGCGGAAACGAGGCGAACGAAGCGGCGCTTGAGGCGTCTGAGATGTCCCAGAAGCCGCCCGCGTGGATTTCCTTCACCTCTGCCACCGAGAGAAGCATCCGGGTGAAGGCAGGGACCCACACGCCCCGAGGGAACATTTCCCACTCAAAGGTGCAGAGATAGAGGATTCTTTCGCTAAGCGTTGAGGGCACCCCATCATCAAACAACCTGAAAAAGTCGTTGCGGATTTTGAACGACCCTGAGCTCAGGCCCTTAATGAAAAGAAGCTGCAAGCTCGAGGCAACCTCTCCGCTGTGAACGCTCGGGTCAAGGTAGGCGGCATGGACGAGCCCCAGGCGGATTTCCTGGAACTCCTCGGCCTCCATTGACAGGAGCAGGCTCTGCTTGAGCCCCGACGAAATGTCTGGGCTCTGGACGATTGAGGCGACGCAGTCGGCCGTTTCTGGGTGCTTGAAGACCTCGGGGTACCTGATAAGCATCTGCGCCAGGGACAAAAGAGAGGCGGGGGCCAGATGCGCCTGGGCCAGCACCAGTTTGAGCCCCAATGGGAGCACATCTGCCAGAACCAGAGCGCTTCCGGTTTTTAGCGTTTCCTCCAGCACCAGCAAAGCCTTCTCAATCGCTCTCTCTGTTTGAAGGGACCCTGCCACGAGAATGGCAAGCTTTGGGGCCGGGGTGTTGTCTGGGAGCTCGTCAAACAGCTCCCCCAGAAACTCTTTGTCGACTTCAGTGATGGCCGGGACAACAGCCTCCATCTCTGAGAGGGTCTCCCCCCGCGCAAAACACGCGCGCAGGGCCGGCCGCAGTGCTTCTGCCAGCGCCGGGTTCCCTGGGGCTGCTGTGGCATAGAGGACTGCCAGGGCCTGTGGTGAGAGGTGGTCTGGGAGAATGGCAATGCTTTCTGGCGCCAGGGGAAGCGCCTCCACGCCCGGCTCCAGCGGCTCAAAGACTTTGCTGTGGAGGTAGTAGGAGATGTACGAAGCTGTCAGCATGCCCATCACCTGCCCCGAGATGGACGCCTCCCCGAACCACACCATAGCCGTCCTGAAGAAGGGCAGGGCCAGCCTTGAGCTGCCCGATGAAAAGAGTCTCTGGGCAGCGCTGCAGACGTCTATTTCAATGCCTGAGCGAACAAACAGCTCGGGGACCTTGGATATGGCCGGGAGAATGATGTAGAGGTGTGTTTTGTAGAGTGTTTCGTCTTCCAGGACCGATGAAATACTTTCAAGGAAGGGCTCAACGCCGCAGCGTCTGAGCAGAGAGACCACCCCGCTGATTGCGTGTTCTGCATACTCTGGGTGCGTGGTAATCATGGGAATGAACGCGTCGGGCGAGCTGTTTGGATCAGAAGCCACCAGGTACGCTGAGATGCGCACGGCATCTGCCGCCTCTAGCTCAGGTATTTCCAGGACTTTTCTCAGGTAATCAATAACAAACTCTTTTTCCTCTTCTGGAAGCTCTTTTTTTGAGCTGACAACGGCATCGGCAACAACCGCCTTCCACTCAGAGGGCCCGTTTATGCAGAGGGTGGCCATGCTTGGGAGGGTCTCTCCCAGCGCCTGGACAATTCTTCTCTGGACTTTTTCCGGGACGCTGAAGATATCCCCTGTTTTCAGGAGCTCTCCGAAAACGCTTCTGATGCGGTGGATGTTCTCTGTGGGTTTGACAACCGGGGCTGTCCGATGCTCTTCTGCAGCGTAGTACGCGAGCATGGCGCTTGGCGAGGAGAGAGACCACTTGTAAAGCAGCTTTTCAAACTCCTCGTCTCCAATCGACTCTCGCCAGGTATCAAGCGCCTTTTCAGCCTCGGCTCGGGAAAAGGCGTACCCGGTGCACTCCAGCAGCACAAACTGCCGCCAGGTTGACTGGCTGCTTAGGACCAGGCTCTGCCCAAGCGTGCGGATGGAAGGCTTCTCCCGCATCGCTGACAGAAGAATAAAGTAGGCGACGTCGTCATCGTTAGCCATGCGGAAGAGCACGGACACAGCTCCGGGCTTTGACTCTGCAAAGGCTTTAAAGCCTTCTGAGATCTTTTTGGTGTGGGCTGTTTTGAAGCAGTGGACGTACAGTGCCGTCGCTGTTGAAACAAACTCGCCGTCCGCAGGAATCGCCGTTTTGGAGAAGATGGTAAAGCATAAATCAGTCGCTTCATCAACGTCGCAGTCTGTTACGCCCTGTTTCAGCATGTCAAGCAGGTTAATAGCTAGGCCCTGTTTGAAGATGTGGCTGTCTAGCTCCTGGAGGTATGAGAGCCCGGTGATAATTTGGATGGTGACTTTTTTCTGGTTGAAAGACCCGACAATGGGCTGCAGCCAGGTCTGGAGAATGTCTCGCGGTGTTTCTTTTCGCTGGATGTACATTTGCCGCAGCCCGTCGCGGCAGACGTCCACCACTTCCACCTCTTTTGAAAAAAGGCCTTTGATAAGAACCTGAGAAATTTTCAGGAGAAATTGTGACGAGGTAAACTCTGGGGAGATAGCTGCTGAAACAAAAAGCTTCACCGAACTAACCCGGAGCTTAAGCGTGCTGTTTGGTGACGAAATAATCCGGAACGCCTCGCCAATGAACCGCTCAATCCGCTCGTCTATTTTCAGCAGTGGCGGCCGCAGCCCAAAGAGGTACGCCATGATGTCCATGTTTCCTATCTGCATCCCCAGGGGCAGCGCGCGGAGAGGCTTGCTCAGTACCTGCAGAAGGATTTTCTCTTTCAGGGGCTGGAGGAACGAGGCTATATCGCTTCCAAACAGCTCGGCGCTGTAGTCCAGGCACTCCTGGCTTACCTGCCGGACCTTGGCGTGTGGGTGGCTCAGCTCCTGGGTAAAGCAGAAGATAAGCTGCGTAAAGAGGTCGGATGTGGTTGGGGAAGTTTCTGTGGCAGGGTCGTGGGTGGTTCTGAGGATGTAGAAGATGGACTCTCGGACAACCTCGGTGTTGTTGTACCGCGATGAGATCAGCGAGGCAAAAAGCGCCTTGACAATTCTTATCTCCTGGTAGAGCAGCCAGTCCTTCCCAATGTCCAGGGTTTGGGTGATGTAGATGATTCCCTTCACCCCGCACATTTTCATTGTGTCGTCGTACGAGTAGCAGGTGGTGCAAAACGCGTGAAGAATTGAGTAGAAAAGCGTCATTTGCGAGGTTTTTTCTTTGGTCCCGCAAATGTTGAGCGAGATCCGATACATGGTGCTGAGCACCTCTTGCGCCACCCCCTCGGTGCGCTCGTCCCCAAAGGCCTTCACAAGCATTTCTATAAAGATAGAAACGTCGATCTTGATTCTTCTCTGGAACTCTTCAAAATTCACCAGCTCAAGCACCTTTACCACCGTTATAAATGAAAACACGGAGTTTAGCAGGTTCTTGGCAGCAACAACTGCGGGGGGTGACGGTTCGGTGACTGAGGTGCTTGGCGAGGAGATTTGCGGGCTCCCGTCCTCGCTCCCATCCCCCAAAGCAAGGCACTCAATGACCGAGGAGTTCCCAAACGGAACTCTTCCCTCTGAGGCACAGACAAAGAGAGAGCAGATAAGCGAGCAGACCGTGTCGGTTGAGGAGAGATAGTCGGAGTGCAGCAAGTCGCTCTCTGAGGGGTAGAGCTCTCCTTTGTTAACAATCCGGTGCAGCTCCTCAAAGTCTGAGAGATTTACCACCTCAAGACCCCGCGCCCACCTGATAGCGATTTCTTCTGAGATGTCCCCCCAAAGGAAGAATTGGTGGAAGAAGTGGCCAACTAGGTCAACACACTCGCTTTTGCTGCCCTCCTTCTTCCCCTCAATGATCTTCCCAGCAGCCAAAAGAACCGTGTCAATGGGGACGGCTACAGGCGACACCGAGGACGAAGGGAAGTGTAGCCACATGTGGGCCGGCGAGGTGTTTGACGACGCGGCAGGTGCTGACGATGGCAGCGACGGCGAGTGGGAGGTCCCTGCCCTGCCTGCCAGCTTTCCCAGCAGCTTAATTCCCATAACCGACGTGTCTTCGTGGTGCACCAAATCTACCAGAGCCACCAAAATCTTATCTATATGCTCTCCCAGGTACGTTAGCAAAAACTCTGAGTTGAGGTTGTCAACGCACGTTTCCAGGGTCTCCATCGCCAGGACCGAGAGCCGGTTCTTCATCCGGAGTGCCATTAGGAGAGACTTTGACATTTGCCCAAGGAAGGGGAGCAGAACCGATATTTTGACAGGAATGGTTAGACAGAGCTCAACATACTCTTCTTTGTGGGGGTAGATGCGCTCTATCTTTTCCAGGCGCGAAAAGAACATTGGGAGGATTAGGGCCATCTCTTTGTGGAGGGACTCGAGCTTTTCTTTGCTGGCCGCCCTGAAAAGCTCCTTAACAATCCGCAGCGTGTAAAGTAGCCGCTCCTCAGTTACCAGGCACAGCTCAAAGAGTCTTTGGAGGTTGGCTGAAACCACGCTTTCTATCTCCCCGGTGTGCACGGCAAAGGACGAGAAGATTTCCTTGAAGCCCTGCACAATAAACTCACTGTCCTTATAGTCGTGGATCGTTTTCATCAGCTCATCAATGACAATCAGGGCAAACTTTCTAGCCACGCCGGCATAGGCGAGGAACTGCCTCCAAATGGTAAACATCTGGGCGTTTTCTTTGGTCAGCTTAAAGAGGACCTTCACATTGTCCAGCACCACCCGGTGGAACAGCGAGCTGTCCAGATAGAAGAAAATCAGAAGAAACTCGCAGAGAATGATGATATCTGTTCTTTTTTCCAGATCAAACGACATAAACAGCTCGAGTGAGAGGCCCAGAATCCCTGAAAGTGTGGCTATCTCACATGGGGTGAAGCATTTGAGGGAGAAGACGATTGCGTTGGAGGGGATGTTCTGGAACAGTGAGAAGTAGTGCATGGTGTTTTTCATGCCCCGAATTACTGACCGCAAAACGTTCTTGGTTTCTTCGGTCACTGGAATCTTCCCGTACTTCTTGAACGCGCTCACAAAAGAGAGGTAGTTCATTCGGATAAAGAAGCCTTTCTCCCCAACACTGATGTTATCTCCAATGATGGTGTCGTTGATTTGCACAAGCACGTTGGCACAGAGTTTGTTCAGCGTGTGGTCTTCTGACTCCAGGAGGATCTTGGAGGCCTCTCGGCAGACTTTCAGGGACAGGTGCCGGTGGGTGCTGTCCCGAAAGAGGATCAGAAACTCGGTGGAGAGGGTCAGCCCGAGCAGTTTGAGAATCGGGTTCTTTGGCCGGAGGAGGATGCCTTCTTTTAGGATGGCTTCGGAGTAGGTGGCAAATACTCTTTTTTTCTCGGTCTTAAGAATGCTAAGTTGGTGGTAGATGTCTTTTTTGATGCTGATTGCATCATCTGGGCAAAACCCAAGCAGAAAAATGCTTAGCTCTGGGACAAACCGCGATATCTGGTGAATTTCTTGGTTTTCACTCTTCAGAAGCTGCATAAACAACGAAACAATCTGTGTAAGGGTCGTAATGCACTGCAGCTTGATGTTTTCGTTGATCAGGTGGTGTTGCGACTCTTTTGGGTGCTGGATGAAAAACAGAGAAAAGGTCCGCAGACTGTGCAGCAGGTCTATGCTGTGCTCCGCCACCTCTTCCCGCGACACCTGCACCAGAACCAGCAGAAGAATGATCGGCTCGCTGCTCAGAAGAAGACTCTTTCTGATAGTGTTTGATGTGTTTTGGTCGGTGCTAGTCAGGCCTTCCTCCAGAACCTGCCCCAATCGCTGGAAGAAGAGCCGAATGCTTGAAAGAATGCGCTGTGTGAGCTCTCCTGGTAAGGCTATTTTCTTGACTATTTCAATCAAGCACCTTACCCCAAGAGATACATTGGAGAGCGATCCTTCCTCAATAGAAGCCACTATTTTCTCAACAAGCGACAAGGGAAGTGCTTGCGTGATTCTTATCCTGATTAAAATAGACATGCTCTTTCTTTTGTCTTCTGGTGAGGGCTGGGAAAGTGCATCCTCCAAAAAGGGGAAGACGTCTTCTGAAATACTTTTTTCGTTCTGGATGTACTCTAAGAACCCCTCTGTTGTTCTCCATTGGTAAAACTGGTCTATCCTTTTCTGGATTGATAACGATTTGTTGTTTATGCTGTTTATCTTCATTCTCCTTTGTCTATTGTATTTTTTAAAAATAAAAAACTAGAAATAGGAGCGTTCAGGTAGTGGCAGTCAGGAGCTGTTTGCTATTCTCTGGCCCTGGAGCGGCCGCTGTCTGCCAGTGAAGGTGGCGAATGTAGCGGCTGTGCTGGGACACCTAATTTATTTTTGTTTTCCTTTTAAGGACACTTGGATAGTTTTGCTCAACTAGGGGTGTGTTGGTCTATGCATGGGCTTTTCGGGGGCTCTTTCGCTTCTGGAGTATCTCCTGCATAGAAAGATGCCTCTTCTCACAGCTGACCGTCTTTATTGCTGCTCCCTTGACGTAGCACTCTCTAAACGCCTGATTATCCTGATTAGTGGCATTTTTAATATGAAGATTCATCCATAGATCACACTTATGGAGGATGCCCGTGTATATCCCTCCACTCTTTAGCTCAACCCGAACTGGGTGTCCTTTAGCTATTCTTACAACAGTGAGCGGGTACATAAAAATTAATTACATAGAGTTGTATATAATAGAGTCGGTCTTTGGGTCGGGTGCTCGGGTTGGTACGTGGTTTGGGGTTTGGGGTTTGGGTTTGGTGGTAGTGTGGTTCGTGGTTTCGGGTTGGTACGTGGCTTCGGGTTTGGGGTTTGGGTTTGGTGGTAGTGTGATTTAAGGTTCAAGATAGGGTTCAGGGTAGGGTTCAGGATAGTTTTGATATTTTAATTACCAACTGTCTAACCCGAAATAGCTCGAACAAGGGCACTGTGCTGGTTGGTGGCTCTGGTCTTGGTCCTGGTTGGTGGCTCTGGTGCGCCGCACGAGTCCCAAATCCTGATCTGCACAAAAATCAACTGCGATTTATTATGGCCTAGTTTGCTGAGGACACCTTGCTTGGCGGCCTGGCAGGTCTTTAGTTGGAGAACAGCTCCGTGGGCAACCTGTTGCTCAGGCCCAACACTCTCCAAACCCTTCCACTGGAAAAGACTTTGTTCCAGAGAAACACTAGGCCCTTGAATGCCTTTTTGCCCCCCATGGTCGCTAGGAACACCAGGGAACAGAGAACGAAAAGGGACCCAAGGGAAAGAAAGATGCTGTACCCCACCCCAGTGGCGGGCGTGAGCATCTCATACTGCGTATCGTTGCTTTGGGCGAGAAGCAGCTTAATTTCGTGTTTTTTCAGGCCTTTGAGCTGGCTAAGAAGCTTGTCTTTGTCACTAAACTTCTTGTAGAGCCAGCTGGCTGACTCTGCAGTCATTTCGGGTGTTATTTCCTCATGCTCATAAATCATCACCATCTCATAGTCATTGCAGAGACCCTGGACCATCTTTTCAATGGTAAAGTACTCTGATGGAAACTCGTTGTTTGGGGTCCGCAGATAGAGGGTGCAGTTGATCATGTAGTCTAGTTTGCCTATTTCGTTAACGATTAGGTTGAAGCCTTTTGGCCGGGGGAAGAGCACGTTGTGGTTGTGCTCCGTTGTTTCAACTGGCATGTGGTTGTTCCTTTCCTCTGGCTTGGCGGTCCTCTGATCCTTCAGGGCCAGCTCTTTCTCCAGATAGATCTTGTCTCTTTTGTGGGTTTTTCTGTCAATGAACGTTCCCTCTGGGAATAGCACGAGCGCATAGGAAGAGAGCTTCTTCATGTGCTCGCAAGCACTGGATAGGTTTTTCTTGTCACTTTCGATGTTTCTGTCTAGAAGAATGAAGTTGAGAAGTTTTATCCCCAACACAAGGAAAAACACTCCAACGTCTTTTTTGGCAATGAAAATGATGCTTTCTTTGCCGAGTGCCAGAAGAGAATTCCAAACAAACATCCAGTCGAGGTAGGATATGTGGTTCGAGATGACCAGGGCCTTTCCTTTAGCGTTTTTGAGCTTTTTGTCGTAAAAGATGCAGCTTTTGTCCCCAACAAGGATAAACACCAGAGCTTTGCTGAAGCTGAGCCAAACACTCCCTGCGGCGGCTTTGTAGGGTGTTGAGCTAAATCCGCATATTTCGATTATTTTTGCCCCCAAAAAAGCTAAAGGAATGATCACTGTGCACGCCAGAACGTAAAAGATCAGCCCAAGGCAGAACTGCGCTGTTACGCACAGTCTGCGCAGTCTCTGGGTAGTCACATTCTTCATACCCTAGGATGGTTTTAAATTAAATACAAAACATAAATAGAAATTCTTTGGGCTTAGGGTACGGCTGCGGTGTGGTTCAAATAATAACCTGTTGTTCTATTTATTTGTGTTAGGTATTGGTTTGAAAAAGTTTGGAGGCTGGATCGGTACCCGAACACTAACCCTTGCACCGATGAACGTTTTCATAGCCCACGCCAAAAGACTTTATCAGAAGCAGCTCGGTGGACACCCCCGTGTTGACGTCTTCCTCGGTTCTCTGGTGCTTTTCTAGGGTGTACTTGTACTTGAGAAGGTCCTCAGCGAGTCTTAGCACTTCTTTGCCCCTCTTGTCTATTCTCCTGATAAGAAGACAGCTGGCATCGGGCGTCGTCAGGGGGAGAAGCATGAAGAGGAAGGGCTGTGTCTTATAGTCGTACGCCCCACTTCTTCTGATTGACCGAATTAGCTCATCTAGCATAGCTGCTGACCTGGATTCCGGTGTTTGGTCAAGAAGTGAGGCAGTGCCATCTACTATGTACTCGGCGTAGTACACAGAGTTCTTGCTGTTGCCAATCACCACGGAGCCATACCCATAGTTGCTTTGTGGTGGGTTTTCGGGCTTGGGCCCTGTTTTGGGCTCTGTTTTGGCGGGGGGCTGTTCGGGGCGGGTGGCTTCTTTGGGCTGGGCAGCCTTGGCCTTCTGCCCCAGGTCGTTGTAGACCTTGACGGACGATGTGATTTTTTTGAGAGTGTCCCGATGAAGATTGGTGATTCTGATGATAATGTCCGCGCTGAGCTTGTTGATGTAGTTGATGTTGATTATTCGACTGAGAGCTTCTCTCTTATCGTTTCTGACCGGAGATAGCGACTCTCCTACCTCCGAGAGAAACAGAACCTCCCCATCTGTGCACGGAAAGAGCGCTCTTCTGACGATCTTGATATCGGAGACCACCCCAAAGTCTGCCAGGATTTTGCAATAGACACTCTTTACCAGGTCAATGGACATGTGCCCAGTTCTGTTGGTGCTTCCGCGGACAGTTAGTCTGATCGGTGTCTTAAAGTACGCAGCGATCGGGAGCAGGTGGTAGATGAAGTACGAGGACGGCTGTGTCTCACTGGAAAAGGCAAGCTTTCCCCCAGATAACGACCCCGGAACAACCTCAACAGCTCTTTCTGAAACAGATATCTGTGAGTGGCTGATTGCCTTTATGAAGCGAATAAACTCAGTCAGTTTACTGGTTATGTCGACGTTGGCTAGCTTTATAGTTCTTTTGCCGATTAGGCTCATAACAATGGCACTTTCTACCTCAGCTGTTACTACTTCCATTAGCACTGGCGGAATAAAAAGAAAAAATACCGAAACACCGAAAACCCGAAAACCCGAAAACCCGAAACACCGAAAACCCGAAACACCGAAAACACTGTTGGTGTGCTTGAAAAGTAGATTGACAGTTAGGCGATAAAACAACTACTTACTCTTTTCAGAAAACTAATCAAATAAGCTTCTCCCTAGTATAAATATAGAGGCAAAATGAAAAAGGTGTTCATAGCAGAGGTGCCTTTCAACCGAAGAAAAACAGCTCAGGAAAGAAACACCTGGAGGGCTGTACTAATAAAATAAAATTAGTAATTAAAAATAGAATGAGAGCAAGCAAACTATCTGAAATGGAAGAGCAAATTAAAGAGTCTTTGGCGGAGGAAAGAAGCCGGGACACAAAGCGAGCCGCCCTTCTTGAGTCCATTCGCGAGAGCATCCAGAACCGAAAAGCCCTTTTGGAGAAACTTGAGCAGGAAAAGGAAGACAGGCTCAAAGAGATAGGGAAAAAAAGAGAGCACCTCCATCTAGCACGGGAGGTCATTCAGGAGAAGGAAAATGCAGAGAGGGAGAAAGAGCGAGTTGCTGCAGAGGCTGAGTATAGCGAGTCCATCGCCCGAACGAACACTCTGACGATGGAGCTGACAAAGAAGCTGCCACAAACGGTGGTGGAAATCCTGGAAATAAGAGACCGGGCCGAGGCATCAGGCTTTGCCAATTTATGCAGCTCCATAAGCGTCCACGTGGAAGAGAACATGAAAGAGCTTATTCGGACCATTGGCCGAGAGAGCAAAAAAGAAAGACTTGACAAAACAGTTGAAAGGGTTAAAGTCGTTGGCAGAACGATGAAGGTGTTTAGCCAAAAGTTTGCTGGCGCCCGGGAAAGAGAGGAGGCCTACGTCCGCGTCTACTTTGAAGATATCGCCGCCGAGTTCAAACACCACTTTTTCGGAGACTTTGCCACCAACCGGCTGGACAAGCCAGAGTGGTACCTTGAGTACCTTCTGAAGGCGTTTGGCGAGTACACAACCATGTTTAAAGTCCTTGAGGCCGTTGAAGAAGAAACACAAGACCCCCCCGCATCGATCCTCCTACAATGCCTTGGCAGGAGAATTGTCCTGGCCAAGTTCAAAGAGGCCATCTACACCAGCTCCAGGCAGAGGAAAGAGCTTATTATGCACCACGCGAGCGAAATCAAAGAATTCTTCAAGAAAGTGGCCCAGGAGCACGGCGTAGACGGGGTCCTCGAGCTGGGAGGCAAAGAAGTGGGCCTGATTAAAGAGGTGTTCCTCCGGTCGTCCGAGGAAGAGGTGGAGCGGATTCTTGCTAAAAACTACACCGAGTGGATGGATAGCTTAAAGTACCTGGTGAAAAATATTTTCTCAGAGTCAGTTGCCTTATTTGGCATAGTCCCAGACATCCACAACATCCTACTTTCCGGAGTGGTGCGAAAGTACCTCAGTGGACTGCTCGTGTTTTTGGAGTCGTTTGCCTACACCCGCAAGGACGAGTGGCAGATCCTGGCGTACTTCGTTGACGAGGTCATGTACCTGGAAGAAGAAATGCTTGACATTGAGAATGACTTTGGGCTGGCTGTTGAAAGCATTGTTATCTTCGACATGGCTTACTTCTCCCGGGCCAAGAAGACCTTGCGAGACACCCTCTCAGAAATAGCCACCGAGGCCCTTGAGCCAGCACTGAAGCCCCTGACCAGCTACCGCTTCATGGAGGGCAGCGAAGTTGAAGAGTGTCTCGCCGACCTAAGAGAGAGCATGGCCCGCCTCCTCACCATCACCCAAAGCCCCAGAGTATTAAGCGCGCTCAAAGGAGACGTGGGGAAGAACGTTGACAACTACCTGACCAGCGAAGTGGCCTCACAGCACATGGACGGAGTTTGTGACATAGATAGACTGGTGGTCATCATAGAAAGCATTGCCGATGTGCTTAAGCAGGCCGGCATAGACAACCACCTAAGCCTGTCACTAGCCCAATGCCAGCGCCTGGCGCAAGAGCTAGAGGGGTAAGCACCGGCCAGGCAAAGGCAAACTAGCACCTCCTAGCACCAGCCAATAAACCAATGCTAAATACGATATTTATTAGGGTAGGGTGGGGGTGGAGGTATGGGCGGGGCAGAGACAGAGACAGAGACTAGGACTCATGGGCCACACCAAGTGCTTCGGGGTCGTGGCCCAGGCCCGGGGCAGAGGCGGGCAAAGACGCCCCCACGCCTGCTCCCAGCGCCTCCTCTTCCCCCGCGTCTTCCTGGAGCACTCGGCCCTTCAGGTGCTCCTCCTTGGACTTGCGCTCCTTCAAGAGGGCTGAAAAGAGGGTCTGGGCCCGCTTCTGGAGGTCCTGGGGCGTGCGCACGCGGAAGTAGTAGTCAAAGAGGAAAGTAGACGTCGACCTTATCTTATGCCACAGCTTGTCATAGCACCCGTTCTTATCTATCTCCCCATTAAGAGAAAGAAGAATGAAGCGATCTGCTTCTTCGGTGTATCCAAAGGCCCGGGTGTTCGGGGGGTAGAAGATTTTGAAGGCTGGCCCCTCTCTTTTCGCCTTTTCCTTGAGATACTCCTTGATCTTTTGAATTTTGACAATGCGGTGCTCTCCCCTCTGAATTTGAACCTGAATCTTCTCGGCGTCCTGCAGTTCGTTCACGCGGCTCCAAAACACTCTTCCGTACTCGTCCACCTCGTCCATGTTCTTTCCAGGTATTTCCCTGGCTATCTTGGCTATACAGGTCCGGCCAAACTTTTCGCAGCCCCTTACATACAGCACAAAGTCTTTCTTGCTCCAGGCAATGAAGCCGTGGGCGTACAGCTGCTTCTTTTCAGTCTCCTCCTCCTCAGTGAGCAGGTCGGTGGGTATGCCCGTGCCCTGGAAGGCCTGGAGCTCTTTTTCCTGGAGCAAATGCAGCTTTTTCGGGAAGAACTGGTAGTCTGGGAGGCTGTACTGCCTCAACCCAGCGACGGGCTTTCTTTTGGTGAAGATTCCGGTGGACATGCCCCGGGTTCGGGTGGTTTCGGTGGTGGCTGCAAACTTAGCCAGTTTGAGCTTAGCGCTTTTGGCGCTGTAGTCTTCTCCCTCCCACTCGTAGGCTTTGATCTCATGGTTGGTTACCTGGCCCAGGACCGTTTGTTCGCCTACGCGGCTGTTAAGACTATCGGTTTTTTCCATTCCAAGCCGAATGATCTCTTCAATCGTCTTTTCCGGGGCGTTGTCCGTTTTAAAGACGTCTTCTACCCCGCTGGCTAGAATCCCAAGGAGCTCGTTCTGTGAGATGGTGTTGTCTTTCTTTTTCCCGTTTTGGACAATGATCTCATCTAGCTTGAGCTTTTTAAGGGCTCGCTCAAGGATTTTCTCTTCAATGGTGTTCTCCATGAGGAAGTTGAAGACATAGACCTGTTTTTTCTGCCCAATGCGGTGGGCGCGGTCCTGGGCCTGCAGGTCCATTTGCGGGTTCCAGTCGTTGTCGTAGACAACGACCACGTCTGCGGTGGCCAGGTTGATTCCAAGACCTCCCGCGCGGGTGCTGAGCAGAAAAATAAAGGTGGAGCTGTCTGGCTTGTTGAACTCTTCAATGGCTTCGCACCGATCCTCTGTTCCCGTGCTCCCGTCTATCCGGCAGTACTCGTGCTCTCGCAGGTTGCAGTAGTCCTCAAGAATGTCGAGCATTCGGGTCATTTGGCTGAAAATAAGCACTCTACTCCCCTTCTGTTTGAGATTGACCAGTAGCTTATCCAGAAGAACCATCTTTCCGCTGTTTTGGACCATGTGCTCGTCGGTGGTGTAGGGCGGCCCTGGCTCTGCCCCGTCAAAGAGGTATGGGTGGTTGCAGCACTTGCGAAGCTGGCAGACAATGTTCATTAGTTGAACCTTGGACCCATCAGCTACCACATTGCCCACGTCTTTCTCCAGGATCATTTTGTACCACTTGCGCTGCATGTCTGTGAGCGGGGAGTAGAGGTTGATGATCTTTTTCGGGAGAAGCGATTTTTCTACATCGGACTTTTCTCGGCGCAGGATAAAGAGACTAAGCAGGTTTCGCAGCTTGTCAACTGCCTCTGTTTCCGACGCACTGGACGCCGACTCCACCCAGGCGTCAAAGCCTTCGCCGTCCGAAAAAACCTCGGGGGCTAGAAAGTTAAGCAGCGCCCAGAGCTCGTGGATGTTGTTCTGCAGGGGGGTGCCTGTCAGCAGTAGCCGGTGGGTGCACGGGAAGAGCCGAACGACCTTGCTCAGCATTGTTTCTTCGTTTTTTATCCGGTGGGCCTCATCAATAACGATGTACTGCCAGTTGATCCCGCGCAGCGCGTTTTTCCCCATCAAACACATCTCGTATGTCGTAATGCACCCAATGTAGTCTAGCTCCTGGAGCTCGCGGGATGTTTCTCTGATATCTTTTTTGCTGCAGTGAAAAATAACCGTTTTTACACCTGGCATAAACTTTTTAAACTCATTCTTCCAGTTCTGCAGCGTAGACTTGGGAACAATCAGCAGGTTTGGCAGCTTGTTTTTCTTGTAGGTGTGCAGGAACCCCAAAAGAGAGATCGTTTGGAGCGTTTTCCCCAGCCCCATTTCGTCAGCCAGGATTCCGTTGATTTTGGACTCGTACATGTTAATAAGCCAGTTGAGGCCCTCTATCTGGTACTCTCGAAGCGTGCCTGTGATGTACCCGGGCGAGGAAGAAAAAGAAAAAGCTTCTTTTTCGCTGAGGCTCAGCACGTCCTCATTGCCCTTAGAGGCGCGCGCTTCCTGGCGCTCCATCCGTGCTCTTTTCGTGTGCTTGGTTGCCGATGCCTTGCTTCCAAGAAGTATCTGGAACAGCCCGTTGTCCCCAATGAACTCTTTGTACCTTTCAATGACCTCCTCTCTCATCTTCGTTAAATTTTTATTAAATAAATATCTCATAAATACCACTAATTCCCGCTTTTGCTTGGCAACGGCTGGAACGGAGCTAGAACCGTTGCTTCGCTGATTTTGCTGGTTCTTGGGAGGCTGGCAATGTGTGTGGCAACTTTCTTTATTTCGGCTGAGGTGTCGCTGTTGCCATATACGGCAACGTACCCGTTAATGCCCACTGTGGCAGTAATTTCTTTTCCATCTACCTCAAGCGTGATGTGCTGGGTCCTGCTCTTGGCAACGGCTTCGGGTGGAAAAGTGAGCAGAATCCCAAACGGTATTTTCCGGTACCTTTCATTCCTGGTGTGCAGCTGTGTTTTTATTCCAGTTGACTGTACCTCTGCAATGATGATGTCGCCTGTTTGGTAGTACTCTTTCATCATGATTTCATCTAGCTCACCTTTTCTTCTTTGGACGTTGCCAATGAGGTTGATGGCCGTTAGCATAAGAACTGTTTCTGTGGTTGTGTTTATGTCGACGTACCATCTTTTGTTAGACACGCCCGTAATTCGGCCAACAACGATGTCTCCAATGCCCGGAGTGTACCAGAGCGTTTTGGCCTGGACTGTTATTAGCCTGTCAATTCTCTGGGGCTCTCCTTGAACACTTGCAATGGAGACGGTGTTTCCCTCCTCGTCTTTGTCCGTGTAGGCTCCGTGTCCGATTAAGCATTCGCTGCAGTTCTTTATTTCCTCTCCAGGATAGACACTCATTCTTAAAATAATTTCTTACGGGTTTGGTTTGTGCTGGGCTGTGGCGGTGTCTTGCAGTGTACCGTAACGTGCAGTGGCGTCTTGCGGTGTACTGTAACGCGCAATGGCGTCTTGCAGTGTACCGTGCTGTGCCGTGGCGTGATATGCCCTGATAGGGAAGTTCAATAGTGCATGTTACCATAAACAGCAAATAAAGCTATTTAAATAGCTAAGAAGTTTGTTTTGCAATGGATTGGAAAAGAATTTGCTGCCGAAGGAAACAGGAGCCTGAAGAAGGCGCTGCAGGCGGGGTTGTGCTCTACAGCGACACTATTGAAGCGCCTGCAGAGATTAAGGCCTGCATTGCAACGCTCCCAGAGAACGAGCAAAGCAAATGGACCATCTACCTCGAAAAAAAGACGTACATCGTCTGCAAGCTTAGCGCTGAGAAGGTGGCCTGCCCCGTTTACGTCAGAAAGACGGCAGCCAAGGCAACACAGGGCCTTATCCAAGAAGGCGTCCGAAACATCATTATTGAGGACGGGTACATGGCCGAGTGGGTGGCGGAGGCCGTGGTGGTTGGGAGCTACCAGTACGACGTGCTTCACAGCAAGAAAAAGACGCAGGTAAACGTTATCTATGGTGGAAGTGATGCCAAGGTTGAGAAGGCCATTGTTTCGGGGGAAGCCCAAAACTTTGCCAGGTTTTTGGTGGACACGCCAGCTAACCTGATGACCCCAACACTGTTCACGGAGTACGCCAAAGAGTACCTCCCCAAGGAGGTTGAGGTGAAGGTTTACGGAAAGAGCGAGCTGGCCAAAATGAAGATGAACCTCCTACTCGGGGTTTCCAACGGCTCAGCAGAAGAGCCCAAGCTTCTTGAAATCAAGTACCTGAAAGGCGACCAAACCGTGGCTCTGGTTGGAAAAGGGGTTACCTTTGACTCGGGGGGCATTAGTCTGAAACCATCGGCAAAAATGGCGCTGATGAAGGGGGACATGGCAGGAGGAGCGTCAGTAGTTGCCACGATTGGAGCCCTTGCGCGCCTGTCCGCGAAAACCAGTGTGATTGGGATCATTCCTCTGACTGAAAACCTTCCTTCAGGAACGGCCACCAAGCCCGGGGACGTCCACGTTGGTGCAGCCGGAAAAAGCGTTGAGGTCGACAACACCGATGCAGAGGGCAGGCTAATCCTGGGGGACGCTCTCCACCACGCTCTTTCCTTCAACCCGGCCAAGATTGTCGACGTAGCCACGCTAACCGGAGCCATGAGCGTCGCTTTGGGGGCCGTGATGGCCGGGCTGTTCACCAACTCAGACGAGCTGGGCAGCGAGCTGCTAAGCGCCTCAGCCTGTGCAGCCGACCCTATTTGGCGAATGCCCGTAACTGACGACTACAAATCGTTGATTTCTTCAGACGTTGCAGATATCAAGAACATTGGCGGGCCTGCAGGCGGGTCCATCACAGCAGCGCTGTTCCTGAAAGAGTTTGTGGGAACCACGCCGTGGGCACACCTTGACATTGCCGGAGTGGCTGGGAGCACGCTAACCCCGGAGCTGCACGGAAAAGGAGCCACCGGGCGCCCAGTAAAGCTACTGGTGCACTGGCTGGCCAAGGAATAAACAGCGTCTTTTATTTAAGGCGGGGACTAATCGCGGCGGTGCCTCGGGGTGTGGACCTTCGAGTGCTGCATGAGGTTGTCGGACCGCGAGAAAGACTTGTTGCAGCCAACCGAGGGGCACCTGAATGGCTTCTCTCCCGTGTGGATGCGGTAGTGTCTTTTTAGGTGCTCAAAGCGCTTGAAGGCCTTGGTGCAGTCTACGTAGCTACAAATAAACGGGCGGGTCTCAGTGGAGCTTTTCCGCTTTTCTTCTCGCTCCTGCTTGGAGAGGCGCTTAGAGGGGTGGAAGAAGCTTTTTTGGTGGATGGAGGCGGAGTCGAGGGTGGGAGGGATGTACTCGATGTCATGCAGGCCATAGCCCGTGCACATATTAATGATTTCTTTGGCGTATGTCTCGCTGTGGTGGGTGGTGCCGTAGTCAGAATGAAATAGAGACTGGTTGAAAAGACTCTCTTGGTCGTCAATACTTTTCAGGATTATTTCCTCTATTCTACTGTTGGGTAGATCTGATTGAAACTGGCGGTTAAAATCAGTTTCATCCTGAGTAAATATATTGTTGCCCAAGGACTTCATGTTTCAGACGTCCCTCGTCTTAAAGAGTATTTTAGCAGCGTGCCAGCCAATGGGAGTGGTTTTGATCCCACCAATAAGCGCCCTGGAGCCGATCAACAATATATTCGCTGGGCCCAGGCGAGACCTGCCGCACCAGTCACTTACTCCGAATAAAAGCGGCACAGCGATTGGGTAGTTGGTTCTTTGAGCCAACCAGTGCCCGGGTGTCTACTGCCCCGGACAGTGTCCGGGTGGTGGTTTGGGCCACCGGTGCTTGTGGCTGTGGCTGTGCTTGGAGTGGGCCGGGGCTTGGAAGATTCAATTTCCTTTCCTGCCAAACCCCCCCTCCTTTGCATACCTGAGAGATAGCCAATAATTATCTAGTTTGAGATTTGGCAAGTTTTGGGTTGAATGTTTGCCGCCAAGCAAAGTGGTTTTAGGAGCGGCCCTAGATCAACAGAGTGTTCTTTTTTTGCAAATTCTTAAGTCAGACATGGGAGCATACATCCGCACGCTTACTCTGGACAACTTCCAAAAGTACAAAAGAGTGGTGTTTACGTTCACAAGGTATGGGAACATGATTATTGGGCGGAACGGGTCGGGGAAGAGCACGGTTGCTGCCGCGATTGCCCTGGTGCTTGGGGGGAGCAGCAAAACCATGGGGAAAACCCACCCAGTCCACGAATTTATCCGGTTTGGAGAGAGCAGGGCCGTAATTGGTTTGGAGGTGGTTGTGGACCAGAAAGACGTACTTGGGCAGTTTGGTGCAGTGTTTCCAAATCTAGGGGATGGAGAAGAGTTTGTTTTCCAGATTACAAGAAGTATTGCATCGAACGGGTCTTTCTTCAAAATCAACCAGCAGGCAGTGACCATTCAGCAAGTGAAAAAGATAACCCAGGCCGTGGGCATCTGTATCGACAATCTAGGACAGTTTCTTCCACAGGACCGAGTAATGGAGTTTTCCACCCTCTCGGAAGAGGAACAGCTGGAAACCACGCTTAAAACCTGTCTACCAGGGGTGCTAGCTAAGAAGAAAGAGCTGGAGGCTCTGGATGACCAGCACGCCGAGCACAAGAAGGCTCTAGCGGTGCGAACGGCCCAGGTGCAGGAAAAGCGGAGGGAGCTTAGCGTGCTTGAGGAAGAGTCTGAAAAGCTGAAAAACCTGCTCCGCCGCAAAGAGACCATCACTCTTCTCCAGGGAAAGATCAAATGGGTGGAGTATGCCGCCCTGAAGGCCAGGTACGACACAGCTGCCCAAGAAATAGCCAAGCTAAAAGAAGAGGTTGGGCAGCAGAGTGAAGCCACCAGGTGCAAACAGAAGGAGTACAGCCAGCACAAGGACGAGCTTCAAAACAAAGCGCCGCAGACCTTATCAGAGACGTTTAGCGCCGAAAAGTTTACAGCCCAAATCCAAAGCATCAAGGCCCTGGAGGACGACACAGAAGCAGCCACACGCAAAATCAGCGTTCTTGATGAAAAGATCGCCTCCCTGGAAAAAGAAAGGGAGGAGATCCAAGCCCACCAAACATCGTTCCAGGCGCGAGCAGCGCCGGCCCAAGAGTTTACCGCCGAACATCAAAGCGAGCTATCGGCCTTGGAGCAGACCTACCGACAAGAGCTGGTGAAAGAAAGCGAGTGGCAGGCGCACAACGCGATCGGGGTGGCCGCCATCAAAAGCACCGAGCTTCTTATCAAAAAAGAAGAGGAAAAAGAAGAGCGGCAGTTAGAAAAGCTAAAACTGCTGCACAGAGACACCTACACGGCAGTTGTGCTTATGAAAGAGTCCAGCCAGGCCTGGGAAGTGGACCTTCCAGCCTTTTTGACCCTCCAAATTACCCAAGCAGAGTTCTCAGCAGAGCTTTCCAGCCAGCTGAGCCTGCACGCCCTAACAACCTTTGTCTGCCACAGCAAAGAGTCTTTCCAGGCGTTTGTGAAAGAGTTTAAAGAAACACACCAGCTAGCGGTCAATGTCGTGGAAAAGCAGCCAAGCACGTACAAGCTGCCTGAGCGCCTGCCAATTGACAGCAAGTTTGAGATGGCCTATCTTTCAGAGTGCCTCACCGCTCCCCCGGCAGTGCACGAGTTCCTAAACGTTTTTGCCAAGCTGTCTCTCATTCCAGTAACGCGTGCATACATCGACGAGACAGAGTTTTTCTCTCTCCACCCAAAAGTCGTTCGAGCTATCTCACAAAAAAGAGTGATCGAGATAAAACGATCAAAATACACTACAGACACCACCCTGGTGATTTCACCAATGGGGAAAGGCATTGATCTGGACAGCAAGCCCGAAAACAGCGGCCTTGTCCAAAAGCTGGAGAACCTGAAAGAAGAGAGAGACCAGCGGCGGCTGGCCAGAGAAAGCGCCATCCGAGCCAAGGTCTCTCTTGAAGCCCGAATTAAAGAACTGAGAGCTACCAAAGACATTGACGAGAAAGAAGCCGACCGCTACGAAAGACAAAAACGCGCCCACCAAATAATGGTTGAGCGCTCAGAGGAGGCCAGGCAGGAGATAGAGTTCTTCCACGGTGAAAGGGAACAGGAAGAAAAGGAGTGGACAGTGCTCCTCAAAAAAGAGCAAGGCCTGTTTCACAAGCTTTCAATCTTCAACTTGATAGATGCCCTCAAAGAACTTGTGGACCGCTCAAAAACAACCTTTGAAGCAGAAACGCTGCTTAAAGCAGAAGAAAGAGAACTCCATGCTTTTTACCAAACCCTCTCCAGCCTCAAGGTGCAGCTTTCTCAAGTGGAGGTTGAAGCTGCCACCCACCAACAAGATGCCAAACGCAAGCTCAAAGAAGCACGCGAAATCATCAAAGTAGAGACACCTGAAACCAAAGAGCTGATGAAAACGCTTCCATCAGATACCCCGTCCCTAACCATACTTCTTGAACAGGAAAAGGCAAAAATCGAGCTCTCAGTGGTTGACGAGTCCTCGATTGAAGAGTACCACAAATGCAAGGGCGCGGTCAAGACCCAGGAGTCTCTCATTGCAGCTTCAGAGAAACAAGAGGCAAATACAGCCAGCAAAAAGAAGCACCTGGAAGAAGAGATAAAAACAGAAATAGAAGAAACAGTCGAATGTCTCAACTGTCGTCTTCAAGATCTTTTTGCATCTGTGTCTGCCAAAGTGGCCCTGTCTGTGGAATACTCGGCCTCTCCCAGAAAGTGGAGGCTTCTGCTTAAGGTGCAGTTCAGGGCTGAAGGCGCTCTCGCGGCTCTATCTGCCGGGAGGCAAAGCGGAGGAGAAAAAAGCGTTTCAATCATTCTCTACCTCCTGGCAATGCAGTCCTTCACTAACTCTCCATTTTCCCTGGTAGATGAAGTAAACCAAGGAATGGACGCAGACCACGAAAGAAGCATTCACGGGCTTTTGCTTGGCCCACAGGCCCGCCTGCAGAGACAAATCATTGTAATTACCCCAAAGCTTGTCCCACACTTGGTTTACTCCCCACACACCACCGTACATGCCATTATAGAGACATAGACCACCTAAAACGAAGGAATTTGGATGTAAAGGGTTTCCCCTGTTCTTCTCAAGACAAAATGCCGTCCTTGCGCAGGGGCATGCTGATCTTCTCAGTTATTGTCAAGCGGTGAAGGATACTCCTTAGCAATAAAAAAAAGTCATTATTTGTGCTCGGTTTTCGGGTTTTGTCGGGTTTTCTCGGGTTGTCGGGTTTTTGGGTTGCCGAGAATTTCGGGGTGCTGGGGACCGTTGGAAATGTGGTGGTGTCTATTTATTGGTTTGGGCCAGATGGCGGCGGGACGGATGCTTTGGCATGCGCATTGGCATGTGCTTTGACTAGATACTTAAGAATGTCTTTCATCTGGATGGTATCGTTTGGGAGATTGCCTGGGGCGGTGGTTTCTTTGTCAATGAAAAGACGCGTGCTTGGATCGGGATCTGCAAGGATTTGGCCATCCCCATTCGTGATTAGCTGCTCTATTGTTGCCCGGTCCTTCTCGGCCAGCACGGTAACCTTCCAGTTGTTAAACGCCCCTTTCCCAGTCTGGGCCTTGACCTTTCTCCACTCTTTTGCGGCAAGTGTTAGCTGCTTAACAAGGTGCTCCAGCTTTCTTGCATCGGCCCGGATCCTGGCTGAGCTAAGGGCGTAGTCGGCCTCGGTGGTGAAGGTGTTGCTCTTCAGGTCATCTACCACGCTGTAGTCCAGAAGATATGTCCCCGTGGCAACTGACGAAAGAAACTTGAGCGAAACGTTCACCACACCAATGACCATGTGGGTGCACTTGGTGGAGTATACCTGGGAGTCTACCACCACGGCGCCCTTGGTTTCAAAAACTCTGGCGGCTTCGGCCCTCAGCCCCTCGCTGACCCCTGAGAACTGGACCACCCACCCGGTGAAGGCGCTTGGCTGGATGCGAATGGTGGTTCTGGGCTCTGGCCGGTTTTCATCGGTGATTGGGAGGGGCGTGTGTTTTATCTCTTGTCCCGAGCAAAGAACGTGGAACCTTCCCTCCTTGACCCTTTTCAGGTGGTAGATGCACTGGTTGAGCCACTCTAGGGTGCAAATGCTTATTTTGTACCTGTCTATCTCTTTTATCTTGATTCGTGATAGGCTTTTCTTATCTTCTATGATACAATGGGTGACCTGGCTGTTTATCTGCTGGGTCACTTCCCCGCCAAGGGCCAAGACCTTGTTCCGGGTTTTTATCGCCTCCTCCCGGCAGACGCCAATGAACACGGTGCACCGCGCCAGTGGCAGCTCTGGCGCCGGGTGCGCAGGTATGCGGTAGGGCTCTGGCGAGAGAAGCGTTCCCAGCTCGATACTATCAAGCACCCAGTGGTACCAGACCGCCTTTTTCCCCTTCCTGGACCCTCCAAAGTAAACTTCGTAGTGCGTGTCGCTTCCCTCCCTCTCTACACGGCTTCCACCATACTCAATGACCTTGCACCGCACCAGCCTAGCAATCTCTGAGACCCCTTCGATTAGAAAAACAATGCCGTTAAAGAGCTCTTCTTCCAAGACGTCCTGGCTGAAGGTGTCATAAACAATCTCCCGGTTGCCCCGGCTTCTTTCATAGAAGACCTCTTCGGCCGGCACAACGCCAATGCTGTTGTCCTCTGCATACTCTACCTTGCTGCTGCTGTGCTCCAGGGACTTGACCACCAAAAAGTCACAGTATCTGTTGAGCTCCGTGGAAAAGTGACCTCCCAACAGCCTGTAGTAGTTGATAAAGATGGGGTTGGTGATCCCTGAGGTGGAAAAGATGCACCCATCGTATTTTTTCAGCCGGTAGCTAAGAATGGTTTTTTCGCTGAGCGACTCATACACCCAGAGCACACTGATTGCCGGAATGCCCCATTTGTCTGCCAGCGCCTTTTTTTCTGTACATACGCTTTTATACGAAAGGAGGTAGCTGCTTTCAACGCTCATGCTCTCTTCAAGTACGAAGGACGTGTTGGCAAAGATTTTTGCTATTAGCGACTTTTCAGATGAAGAGAGTGCTGTTGATGTGAACTTCACCTTCATTAAAAAACTAAAACAAAGAATTTTATGTCCCAGGAAGCAGCTAAGAAAAGAGTCCTAAACAACACAGCAGTCATGAAGAGAATGATTATAGCTGTGGCCGTGGCCAATGTCCTAGCCAAGCTAATTAAGATACCCCTTGGCGTTCTTCTTACAACACTGTTTATCGAGACGTCTATGCTGGGGCTCATGTTCAAGCTCTCAGGCCCAAGCGTAGTGACCACGGGGGGCAAGGTAGAAATAAGGAGTGAGGGCCTCGATCTGTCATCGAGAGGTATGTCACACATTTTAAAAGATACGTGTTTCATTTCTTTGGCAGTAAAGCTATCGAGCAAACTCGCTGGCAAGAAAGCCTTTTTTATCCTTTTGCTTGTTCCCGTCACTATCTACTACGAACTAACTGGCCTGGCCCAAAGAAGCTTCTCTGCCCAGACCAAACGACCAAGCACCCAGAAGAGGTAGGGTGGGGTGGAGTAGGGTTGGGCTGAAAGCTCACACACCCGAACACCCCGACCCGAACATTAAAGCCCGAAAAAAAGCCCGAAAAAACCTGATTGCGGCATCAGATCAATAGCTCTTTGGATAGCACTTTCATCAGGTCCTGGCCAGAAGAAGATACCCAGCGGCTATTCTGATACTTGAAGTGGTGGGGGCCTGAAAGTGGGGAAGACAGCCACATTTCCTGTTTGGGAGGTTGTCTATTAACAATATACGTTCCGATCTTTGGTATTTCCGCTTTTAGGACGCCATTGTTCAGAGAAACCGAGGAATAAAGACGATCCAGGGATTCAAAGATTCTGAAGAGAGCAGACTTAGAGAGAGTATTGTAGACCAGTGGCTCCATAAAAAATAATTTTATGGGAAGCATTATAACGCTGCAGGTAGGACAGTGTGGCAACCAAATAGGAGCAGAGTTCTGGGACCGCATAGGATCGGAGCACGGAGTGTCTTCAGAGGGAGAGATAGTCACACCTGTAACTGGCGACCGAAAAGATGTCTTTTTCTATGAGTCTTGCGATGGAAGGTTCTTCCCCAGGGGCCTGCTTATTGACCTGGAGCCGCGAGTTATTGGCTCAATTACGGCAGAAAGACCCAACCTTTTCAGCAGAGACAACGTTTTCATTGGCAGTGATGGGGGAGGGGCTGGCAACGTCTGGGCCAGTGGTTACCAGCGAGGCAAAGAGAACGCCGAAGCGCTTTTAGAGATGATCCAAAGAGAGGCGGAGAGCAGCGACTTTTTAGACGGCTTCATTCTCTTCCACTCAGTAGGCGGGGGCACAGGCTCAGGGCTAGGGTCGTTTCTTCTCGAAGAGATAAAAGAAAGAATGCCCAAAAAGAGCATCACTACCGTATCCATCTTTCCAAACAACGAAGAAATGAGCGATGCGGTGGTACAGCCGTACAACTCGGTGCTGACCATGAACAGGCTGAAGGAGTGTGCAGACGGGGTGATTGCGATGGACAACGGAGCCCTGGCCCGGGCAGTTGGAGACTCCTTGAAAGTTAGCTCGCCCACGTTCTCCCACACCAACAGGCTGGCGTCGCTGGTGAGTGCCACAGCTACGTCCACGCTGCGGTTTCCAGGGAGCCGGTTCAGCGACATTTCAACGCTGCTGACGCTGGCATCGCCTGTGAAGGGGTGCCACTTCCTGGTGCCTTCGTACTCGCCCTTCGTTGAGGCGGGGGCTGGGGTGCTGCGGAAAACCACCTGTTTAGACGTGCAGAGGCGGCTTATGCTCCCGAAATCAAGGCTGGTAAGTTTTGAGGAGAGTGAAAGCAACTGTGTGCTCTCGGCGCTGAACATAATGGCCGGCGTTGAGCCGGCCGAGATTGAGAAGAGCTTGCTCCGCCTGCGGCAGAGGGGCAGCCTGCGCTTTGCGCCCTGGGCCCCGCCAAGCATCCAGGTGGCAGTGGGAAAGTCGCCTGAAAGCAGCATTTCAGGGCTGATGCTATCAAACACGACTGGATTCGCCCGAGCTCTTCAGAAAATAGGCACGCAGTACGACCGGCTCAAGAAAAGGAACGCCTTTCTGGACATGTACAAACGAGAGGGCTCCTCCCACATTGACGAGTTTGAGCCGGCCAGAGAAACCTTGCAGTGGGTGATTGACGAGTACCGGAGTGCAGAGCTATCTTCCTATATTTAGGTGGCCCGGCTGCTGCACAGACGGGTGCTGCTGGGACCGGGCAGGCCAGTAAACAATAAAGGACCCCCAGCTCAAGGTCCCCACGCTTGGTCCCAGTTCAAGGTCCCAGCCCAAACCTGAACCTTATTTGATTAGCGGACTATATAAGAAACCCAAATTTTGAAAAAGCATCATGTTGTCTTATTGGTTTTGGTAATCACAGGCCGCCCCTTTGCTGCTCACATTTTGAACCACGAGGTAGGGAATGACTTCTGTGCTTTTTTAAAGACGCTAGAGAACTTGGTCGGCATTTGAATGGCGCCATCAAGCCCCTCAAACGATCGCTTGGGCACTTTTTCGATTAGATCTGCTGCACTGTCTGTTATGAGAATGGTTTTGTAAATGAATGCGTCAATAAGCAAGAAGACCTCATCATAGTGTTTGGCCAGAGACTTTTGGGACAGCGGTCCTCTAATCACTTTCACACAGGCCGTGTAGAAGGCATCCAGCGCATTGGACAGAGCTATTTCGTTTTCTTCAATTGGCGCATAGAGAATAATGCACAAGTCCTCAACAATCTTATACAGAACAAGCGAGTCGTCGAACAAGAGAATGCTTCCTTCAGTTTCTTTTGCTTTGCTGAACATCTTTACTTCCATATCCTTTACCTCACTGCCCACCACAAGCGGGGTTCCCAGGAGTCTTGCTCCGTTCTCCCCGACTATAGCAAGCCCCTTCACTATGTTGCACCCACTCATTACAAATAGAAAAACAGAATAGCATAAATATTTAGTGCTTAGCCTTTGAGTCGGTGTGCTTAGGCTTTGAGTCAGTGTGCTTTTTTGGGTTGGTACTGATAGTGGTGCTAGTGTTGCTCGAGTCGTCACTGTCACTGTCACTGTCCTCATCCTTATCCTTATCCTTACCCTTACTCTTACCCTTACCCTTACCCTTACTCTTACTCTTATTCTTGGTCTTAGCACTATCACTGTCCTCATCCTTAGCACTGGTCTTACCCTTACTCTTACTCTTACTCTTAGCACTGGTCTTAGCACCGGTCTTGGCACTGTCACTGTCACTGTCACTGTCCTCATCCTTAGCACTGGTCTTGGCACTGTCACTGTCACTGTCACTGTCACTGTTCTCATCCTTAGCACTGGTCTTGGCACTGTCACTGTCACTGTCACTGTCCTCATCCTTAGCACTGGTCTTACCCTTGGTCTTAGCATTGGTCTTGGCACTGTCACTATCACTGTCACTGTCCTCATCCTTACCCTTACCCTTACCCTTACTCTTACTCTTACTCTTGGTCTTAGCACTATCACTGTCCTCATCCTTACCCTTACCCTTGGTCTTAGAACTGGCCTTAGCATTGCCCTTGGTCTTAGAACTGGCCTTAGCACTATCACTGTCACTGTCCTCATCCTTAGCACTGATCTTAGCACTGGCCTTAGCACTGTCCTCATCCTTAGCACCGCCCTTACCCTTGTCCTTCTTCTCTATGGAAGAGGGTGGTGCTTTGTCTAGGCCTTCAACTGTTTCTTTGTACCGGATAAGAACCTTTGGAACAATTAAGGAAAGATCGTTGGTTGTTTCTACGCCAGCCTGTGTAAACAACAGAAGAAGCTCTTTTCTTTGCTTCTCCTCCACAGTGTAGCAGAGCTTGAAGAAACCATCTTTCAGCTGTTGCAGGTCTCCCTTCTTAGTGGTAATGTAGATAAGCAGGGCCAGGGTAAGACCGTCATATGTTGAGGCATCTATGGGCTTGTCCTGGGTGCTGTACTCCTGGCACGCGGCATAGAGAAGCTTGGCATACTCCTTGATCTTTGGGTTGGTTGCTGATTCGTCCAGGGCATAGGCCATCTCCTGCATCTGCTGGTTTGTTTCCTCTGAGATGGTTAGCTTGTTTCTAAGAGAAATAAGTACTTTGAGGATGTACGCCTGCATGGTCTCTTCAAGAGTCACCGACTTAGGGAGCTTGGTAAGTGCTTTGATGAAGGGCTCGGTAATGGCTGGGTCGTTGATCCCTTTGAGAAACTGTAAGATGATGTCTCTTCGCTTTTCATCCACACGGGTGCCTTCTTTGGCATGCTTTAGGAAGGAGCGGGCATCTTTATCCTCCTGGTACTTTGGGGTGCCTACCCGGACAAAAGAAATCTCTTCAACGACCTTGTAGTCCTCTTCGTGTGTAACGGGGTTGAAGACTCTTTTTTGGATCAGGCTTATGTCTATCTTGTCGTACCCTTTCTCTGCTTTCTTTTTGTCCTTGTCCTTGGAGGTGGAGGTGGACTGTGAGACTGTGGTTTCGGTGGTTAGGTCTATCTCAGTTAAGAACAGTGAAGCAACGGTTTTTCTGAGATCGTTTTTTACCTCAATGTACTTTTCGGGGTTTCTTGGGGCCTTGCTGCCTCTTTTTTTCAGGGCACCGGTGTAGAAGCTATCTAGCTCAATCAGTCTTCGGACCAGCAGGCCCAGGGCCTCCTTCTTGCAGCGGGTGATGAGTACGGAAACAGTGGTTCTGAGAGAGGTCTTGAAAAGAGGGTTGGCCACATACTTTGGGAGGGTGATAAGGAAGATAACATCAAGAACGTGTCCGTTGGAGAGCATTGAGGAAACAGGAGGATGGCTGAAATAGTCAATACTATCAGCAATTTTTCTAAATATGGAAATAGGCGATCTGGCTTTTTCGATGTCCTCGGCAAGCAGTGTGGGGGGCGGGGCGTGGGTTCCTTCCTTAACCAAAAACCCGAGGGTGTTCCACTTCTCAGCCAGAAGCGGCAGAAGAAGAACTGCAATTACTTCGGCCTCTTTCTTGTCGTGCGAGTCCTTAGGGAGGCCAGCCGAGACAATTAGGTCGTAATGGTCCTTGTACGGAACAATCGGTGTTCCAGAGATGTAAGAGAGGTAGATTAGCAGATGTGTTAGCTTAATGAGAGAAATAAGCAGGAGGACTCGTTCGTAGGTGGGTCTTTTCGTCCATTTCAGGATGTCATTGATTGTAGTGGCGCTGTCAGTGTAGATACCTTCAAAGATCGAAACAAAGTTTTTTAGCTTGGCAGAGCTGATCTTGATATCTAAAACTTTTTCATCTCTCTCTGCCGCAGGTTTTGAGCGTGCCTGGGCCTTATCTGCCCCTTCCAACTCCTCTTCAGAACTTGAACCTGAACCTGTCCCCGAACCTGCCTGCTTTCCCGGACTTGTTTCTGGGATGATAGCGGCTTGATTGGCAGTTTTCTTGGTTGGGGACTTCTTGGTGTACTTGTCTATCTTGGTTGAGTCAATGGAGCCTCCCTGGGTGTGAACAGGTCTCTTCAAAATCGAGTTTGAGAGAAGCTCCAGAACGTCAACCATTTCGAGCATGGCCTCGGGAGTAAAGGCCTCACAGGCCTGCTCAGTGAAAACGCTCGAAAAGTAGGAAAAGAGCGACAGAACCAGGCCAAAGTCGCTTTCAAACGCATCGGTGTGCACGGCACCCAGGGCCCAAATACACCGGCCAATAACGATGCTGTTTCTATCGACTGTGTGGCTGTTCATGTACTGAGTGGCTTTGGCAAACACGTGGGACAGCACGGGCTTGGTGATGTTTAGGTCGTCAATGGTGGCAATGAGAGCAAACAGGAGTCTTCGGTCAACACCGAGCGCAAACACGCCCTGAGCCAGTTCTTTGTAGTAGTTGATGACGTGTGTTTTGCCATATAGGAACACAAACATTTCTCTAACACTGGCGGTTATCTCAAACTCTGACATAAGGGCAAAGGCATTCTCTATCATTACGTCGGGCATGGCATACTTCTCAAAGAAGGTTTTTACCACCTGAAAGGCGGGGATGGTGTCGGTGTAGACGTCCCTGAGTGTCCGAACAAAGAGGATTAGCCGCCCCACGCAGGCATCTGAGAGAAAAACAGGCAAGTCTTTCATTTCTGAAATAATGTACAGGAACACATATGGGGAGTCGCTATTGCCAAGCATCTGAAGAAAGATGTTCTGGATAGAGGTAGCATCTAGGTCTTTCAGGACGCCAACAAACTTTTTCACCGTTTTTTCGTAGTTCTTGTTTTTGAAGTATCTGATGGTTAGCTTTTGCATTAGGTCGTCTGCCTCCCCCAAGAGCTTAATGTGGCTTTTCTTTGGCTTGGCATTTTTTTTGGAGCTGCCCGGGGGTGTTTTGCCTGCAGACACTTGTTTCTGTGCCATGGTGGTTCCGTAGAGTGCGTCCTGGCTCTTTAGAAAGTCTTTTCCGATTTTTTCAATGGTAGGTTTTCTTTTGTCAATATCTATTGTTACCTTAGTTCGGGTTTCTTCCTCCTGAACAGGGTGGCCATCCTTCACTGAGATGTCATTTGTTTTTGAATGCTTTTCCTTGATGACGTGCCCGCTTTTCTCTGCCCTAGGATTCAGTGCTGCCATTGTTTCCTTCATTTCCGAGTCCTTGCTCAGTGTTTTAAATGGAAACATCCCGAACCCACCTGAAACATCCCAAAAACACCCAAACCACGCCCACACACGTCTTATTTATTTGTACATTTTTTAATTGGCTTAGATGAAGGTGCGAATTCCTCTTGTTTCCACTAAAGACAGCTTGATTCTTCATCTTCCTAAGACAGCTCTTTCAATTAACGAATGTCCTAAAACGAGCCTTAGTCTGATGATTCGCCAGAAAATGAAGTTCTTACTTAACTCGATTTATGGCATACTCACCAGTGACACCAAAGAACAAGAAAAAAGAAGAAGAATCATTCGTCTCTACACCAACGAGTCGAATGAGCTGATCAAGATGCTTACCCTGAGTCTTTCTTCCAAGTACATCCCAAAACTGGAACTTCTTGAAACCAAGACGTTTAGGCTGCAAAAGTACAACACCGACCAGGAACAGCTGGCAGATGAGCTGGTTTACAAGTGTGGCGAGCTAAAAATGCAAACAAGCTCAAGCTTTGACGTCTCCAGAGCCCTGGACGTTTTTTTCCGGCAGGAGGTAGACTTTCCATCCGAGGCATTGGTGCTGGCCAAAACATTCGCACCGGCCCCAAGCACCCAGACCGCATTTGTGCGGATAGAGCAGCTTCTGCGCCTCCACATCCAAAAATCAGGAATTTGGAAAAGCCAGGACATTTCTTTTACCTTTGACGAGGGCAGGCTGATTCTCCGGTCCTACGGGTTCAAAAGCACGCTTTTCTTGCACGCATCCATTGACGAGCCACAGTGGCACCTTGTCTCCATTGAGCCAATCGAGTACGACGCAAAGCCTATCTCACCCAAAGTGATCAGAGGGGGGAACATGCTCAAAGAGCTGGTGGAGGCAACCAAGTACGTGAAGGTTCTTCTGGAGATTGAGGAAATCTTCAAAACCCTGAAAGAAGCAGCCGAAAAAAAAACATTTGAAATTTCCATATCGGGCACATCGAAAGAATTTGTTGTTACCATGCTTGGAATAATAAAACTAGAAGTGGGGATCAATAAGAACTGGAACGGTCCTTCCATCTTCTGCCTCTTCCACCACCAAAACAAGACCCAAGTCTTTAAAGAGGAGATACTTAGCCACGTGTTCTCGGAGATAGACGCCCTCATCCAAAAGACCTACTCGCCCCATGCATCGTTCACCGCGGAAAAGGGCCTGTTCTATCGGGGGGGCACCTTCTCCACCCTTCGAGACCTTAACCGGGAAATAACCCAGGCCCGGGTCGAGACACACACCCACACCCCCGGGGTGATCATCAAAGAAAAAGCCAACGTGCTGGTCCAAGAAAAAGTCGTTCAAACAAACATACTCATCCGAGACGCGAGCAATGACTACCTGGCACTGGCCTGGGGCGAAGGGCACTTCGCCGCGCCAAGAGTCTTCTTTGGAAAATGGTCAGGGACCACGCCACACGCCCAAGAGCTCCACGTTCTGTTGCCAAGTGCATCGGCAGCCCCCCGAACACTTTCAGGTGCAGTGTTTGGGCTGGGAGGCATATCAACCACCCATAGCCCGAAACACCTGATCCAGATGCTTACGGAAAGACCCAGGCAGATGCTTTCTCTAATTAGTGCGTATAAGGCCATATGGATGGTGAAGGGGATTGAAGGAATGATCAGCCTAGACAAGAACATAGAGCTAATCGTTTGCAAGGCACTGAGTGTGACCATTGAAGGCAAAGATAACGAAAAAAACCTGACCGAAATTATTGGGCCCAAAATCAATGTTAAAGATAAGCTCTGCAAAGAAGAAATCCAGAGAATTGTCTGGACGGGCGTGGTGGTGCTTGGGATCCTCTCAAAGCACATGCTTGTCCTCCCCAAGAGGTACAAACAGATGATTCTTTCAGGCTCAATCAACCACCCGAAAAACAGCACTGAAAACGAAATGGTACTTCTTGAAGATAAGGTGCAGCTTGTGCTGGCGTACACCAAAGGAGCCATCCACTGCACCTCCGAGCACTTGCTTGTTAGCGCCTGGGCCAATGCCGCCCTGCGAAGCACCACCATTCTGGGCTTTTCGCAAATATTTGAGCTCCAAAACGTGCTTCTTATGCCCAGGCTTATCAGCACAGTCCGGGTCAACGGCATTCTTGGGGGGTCACTGGCCAAAACCTGTGGCATCGCCGTTGTCTACACCGTAACAGATACAATTGAGCTTCGGTGGACGGGAAGGTCGCAGGCCTTCGGCGGGGTTTTCTCAGACATTGACCAGCTCAGGGAAAGCAGCAACGCCCTGGTGTTCCCCCTCTCGGCACTGTCGCTCTTCCTTGAGAGAATAGGCGGCCTGTTTGAACGGGAAAGAGTGGCACTTTTTGGGGAAACTTTCAGGGTTGAAAACGAAAAAACGGTTTACAAATTCAGGTTGGCACACACAACAACCCTGGAGTGCACAACTCTGGAAGGGGGCAAGCTAGCAGATGAAATCAAGCAAATAATCGAGACGTCCCCAGACCCCGAAAAAGACCTTCTAGACCGGCATCTATTTCTTTATCCCAATACAAGCTAATGCGAATAAACACATAAATAGAGGTGTAAAGAGATGAAGCATGAAGATTAGTTTTGTAGCACTCATTGCCGTTCTAGCCCTTACTGGAGCTTTCTGCAAAGAGCTTCCCAAGAATGCCAAGGTCGGCAAAAAGAATGACAAGAAAGTCATCCAGATTGTCACCAAAGCACTAGAACAAGTCCCAAAAGCGGCCACAGAAGGCCTCAAACTAACCGCAACCAAGGGAAAGAAGACCCTAAAATCAAACCCAGTGATTGCCCAGCTACTTTCCATGGAGAACGACGACGAGGACGACGAGGACGACGAGGATGAGGAAACTGACAGCAGTGATCTAGGCCACGCAGAATTTACTATCATGGATCTTTTTGGAGATGACACCTCCAGTGCTCAAAGCCTCAATGACGGAGGGGTCATAGGCAAAGAGGATGTAGATGTGGTAAAGAGTGAAGAAGCCGAAGTAGCTGAAGAAGCCGAACCTGTGGCTGTATCCGAACCTGAGACCGACGCCAAGGCCTTGGCTGTACCCAGCACCGAACCTGAGACCGACGCCGAGGCAGTGGCTGTACCCAGCACCAAAACTGAGGTCGAGGCAGTGGCTGTACCCAGCACCGAACCTGAGACCCAGACCCAAGAAATGATGCTGGGTCTGGAGGGCGCAAGTATAGTTGAAAACCCAGCCACCATTGTGCAATACGTCCCAACTGAGGGAGAGGATGTGTTTTTGCAACAGGTTGATGAAGCCATCGCCAGCGCTGGCATTCAAAAGGACAGTGTTGTTGGAAAGAGTGTTGCTAGCATTGTTGTTGTCAACAAGCACCCAACGACGGGTGCAGAAACCACCAGCAAGATTCTTTTCGGTATGTACATCTGGAAAGAGGAGGAGAAAAAAGCCATCTATGGTGTCCATGATGTCTCCATTAATACCCGTGTAATCAAGTTGGTCGTCTAAGAATAAACGCTTTCAAGTTTTTTTCGGGTTTTCGGGTTTTCGATGAAAAACTTTTATTATTCAGGTGCTGCTCCCTTTCCACTGACTAAATCAAATAGAAGGTTTTTTACAATCTCGTTGTCTGGAAGGATCTTGGCAGTTCGCTTGCTTAGACCGCTCGATAGCTCCACCGCCTTGGCGCGGGATAGCTCGGTGAGGGTGTACGGAAGCGCTGAAACCTTACCTAGAAGGTCCATGTGCCGCTGAATCCCCTCTCTCGCCTCTTTCTTTGAAACATCCGTCTCTACCAGGGCCTTGGCCGCCTTCAGAGCCGAAGAAAGCGCCAGTAAAAGAAAGTCTCCCTCCGTGTAGGTTTTGTCCTCTCTAAATCCAAACCAGTACAGAATTTGGTCGTTGAACACTTTCCAATGAACTATTTCTGAGACAATTTGGTTGTGAACAGAGAAAACAATCCAGGGCTTCTTTCGGAAGTACTCGTGGAAGAAGACGTGGAGGTACTGCGCGTCCTCGTTGTGTGTCTCCTCTGAGTAGAACCTTTTTACTACCTGGGAGATAAAAAACTCTGATTCTTCTGGGGTTGGCAGCTCGGAAAGAAGCAGCTTGGTGATGACTCGGTCGCTGCTTGGCGAGTGGTTGGCTTCTTCTTCTTCCAGGTGCGCATAGAGCCACTCAAAGATACCCCTCTCCCCTTTGAAGTAGATGGAAAGATCGGCCACAGCCAGTAGCGCCGTGTCTGAGCCCAGGAGCACTTCAGGCTTTAGAAGCTCAGCGTACTTCTCTGGAGCGTTCCCGTGGATGGCTGCAAGGGCGGTCAGGCGGAGGGCGGCGTTTTTGGTGGCTGGGTCTTCTGCCCCCAGATTTCCAATGGCTTTTTCTTCAATAAGCCTAAAAACCGTTGGAAAATCTTTTACCTGAAAGTTGTCTTGCAAAAGCAGAGCCTCTCCCAGACACACCTGCGTAGACACTCTTCCAACCGACAGCGCCTTAATCAGCATTTTGTCATCATGCGACCCACTGCATGCCCTTAAAATGATTCCAGCTATGCCTGACACGACCTCTGGAAGAAGCTCTGCGTCCTGGGAGAGAATGTAGAGGGCACACTTGATGAGCAGCCCCCTCTCCTTGGTCTGGAACGCGTCGTAGTACTCCAGCAGCGAAAAAAGCGTAAATGGCACCGATCCAGTAAAAACGTCCCCAGAGCTCAGGGCCAGGGACGAGTCAATGATTGATTTGAGAAGAACCGCAACGTCTGGAAGCACCAGCTCGTCCCGCCCCCTCTCCTGGTCGATGTGCTGCAGACTGACCCGCATCAGAAAAAGCAGCGACGGCGTTGATCTTTCAAGAAACTCTTCGCCAAAACCGTCAGCATACTCGTGCTGCTTCATCAGCGACCTAAGCAGACGCTCCAACGAATGGTTCTTCCTGTTTTCAAGGTAGAATCCAGCAACTAACCGCTCAAACTTCCCTTCAAACACCTCTTCAAAAATGACCCCAAACTTTTGCAGAAACTTGGTCCGGATCTCCTCGCTCCTTTCCTCCTCGAGCGCCTGGAGCAGGGCCGACCTTTCTTCAAGGGTAAGCATCTCCCACGGCAGCCCCCCAAGTCGGCTCGAAACAAAAGTCATTCTAACTCCTTCGCTCGTATCGGAGGCTCTGGAAACAATGGCTGGGAGCGTGCTTCTGTTCATAACAATCGACGAAAGAATAAGCTTTCTTATCTCTGGTGATGGGTCGTACCTTAAAAGATCTTTGAAAAGCTTGAAAAACGGAAGATTCTGGTCCAGCAGCCCCTCCTGGTACCGCATAACGATGTGGACGGCATGAATCCGCACACTCACCTCCCGATCAAACAGCTTTTCGCCTATTTTCACCTTAACGGCACCCCACAGCCTCGGACTGACCGTATCAAGATGCTCAATGCACCCCCGAAGCAAAATAAGGCTGTTGGTTCGGGTATGCTTAAGCTTGGAGTCTACCCCGCGCACCAAGTACTTGATCAGGTTGTGGGTGAAGTTTCTCCCCTCTTTGGAGTGCTTGAGCCTTTTCAGCAGCTCGTTGGTGAACTGGAGGATTGATTTTGGCACCTCGGCTCGCCTGCACCCAAGAAGCACGCTTATGCACTCGCAGAACTCCCTGAAAGTCCCTGTAGCATTCTCCGGGTCTTCAGTTATCAAAGCTTCCAGCTCGTCAAGCACCTCCCTCGATTCTTTCACGCTTTCTGTTTGTGCTCTGTTTAGAAGCTCAGCCACCTGCATAGAAAACAAAGTATTTTTCAAATTTACATGTCAGACCACGAAAGCCACGAGAGCTATGGCAGCGACGATAAAAGCTTCCAGGAACACGATGAAGAGGTGCTGCTTGAAAATGGCGATGGAACAGAAAAGCACGACCCGCGCCAGGAAAAAGAGTCGGAAAAAAGATACACCTCCCCAATTATGACGAAGTTTGAAAGAGCCAAAATCCTAGGCATCCGCGCGCAGCAAATAAGCATGTCAGCGCCCATCATGGTGGAGTACGGCGACGAAACAGACCCCATTGAAATTGCCAAAAAAGAGCTCCGGGAGAAAAAAACGCCTCTTATTGTGCTTAGAAGACTTCCAGACAACACGTACGAGAAGTGGCCTGTCAAAGACCTTATTAACTTCTACGACTGAGTGCGTGGATCCCAGGCTAGCATCCGTTTGTCTCTGTTTTTCAGGGGCTTTAGAGACAAGATCTGAGCCACTCGCTAATCAAATAAGGTTCAGGTAAGATAAATGATAAAAATGTTTAGTACCAATGCGCAATACGGTGTCCAGCAGGCGGGGCCTGGCCTGTCCCTCCTTTAACTCTTTGTGTTTTTATTGCTTTTTATATGGAGAGGATACAGGCAGTCATCAGAGTGCGCCCGCTCTCAGCCGAGGAAAGGTCGGGGGGCGTAAAGGAGGCCTGGTGCAAGGTGGGAGAGCGAGGGTTGATCCAGCACCTAAGCGCGGGCGGCCTGGAAGTCTCAGCCCAGGCGATGTTCTTTGACGGGGTCTTTGGCCCGGAGGAGAGCAATGGCGCCCTGTTCTCATACGTCCACCCCACAATTGCCAAGATTCTTAACGGAACGAGCGTTTGCATCATTGCGTATGGGCAAACGTCTTCGGGAAAGACACACACCATGAAGGGAACGATTGAAACACCGAGAGAAAGGAGGCAGAGGGCAGATCCCAAAAAACAAAAGATAAGCTATGACCCAGGGATTATCCCAAGAAGCCTTGAAGAAATCTTCAAAATTGCATCTGCAGCAGATGGCACTTTTGAGTTTACTATCTCTTTTGTTGAGATCTACAACGAAAACGTCTTTGATCTTCTAGGCGACCCCACAGAAAGTCTCCAGGTCCGAGAGCTGCCTACGGGAGAGACCTACGTTAAAGACGCCCAGGAAATAAGCGTAACCACTGTAGATGAAGCAATTAACGTCTTTTTAACCGGAGAAAGCAGCCGAAAGGTTGGAGCCACCAAAATGAACAGGGAAAGCAGCCGAAGCCATGCAGTGCTGAAGCTAAAGACCGTCCACCGCCAGGGGCACCAAACGCTTCGCTCGTCCGCCACCTTCGTTGACTTGGCAGGCTCTGAGAGAAGCCGGCAAACAAAGGCCCAGGGCGCGCAGCTAAAAGAGGGGGGGCACATCAACAAGAGCCTTTTAGCACTGACAAGTGTGATTTCAAAGCTTTCGCTTGGCCAGACCCACGTTCCCTACCGAGACGCGAAACTTACCCGAATTCTCCAGCCCTCGCTTTCGGGCAACTCCTTCACCACGATTGTCTGCACCGTGTCTTCAGCGCCCCAGTGGCTTGAAGAAACACTCTCAACGCTTAACCTAGCTAACAGAGCCAAAAACATAACGGTTAAACCTCTGGTTAACTCAACTGCCGGGAGTAGAGAAAAAACAAGCAAAACAAGGGTCTTAAAGCTGATAAAAAGCACGGGAGAGGTTCTTTCAGAGATAAAGGATGCCCACCGCCTGGTAGCCGAATCAAAAACTCTTCTGCGCCAAGCGAGCACCGATCTTGAAGAAATTTTCCTTTCCCTGAAACAAGCGCCCCAAAACTCGTCGTCTGAGCTGGGCAAAATACTCAGCGAGCTCAAAACAACCAAAGCCACCCACCTCTCAAAGCTCTCAGAATTGGCTCTTTCCGTGAAGCATCTTCTAAAACAGGAAAAGTACTTCTCAGAGATAATAAAGCCGCCTCCCGACATATCCACGCTGCTTCAGCACCTGGTGGAAGGGGACAAGCTCATCCAGCAACAAAGAAGCCAGATAAAAACACTCCTCAGCCGCCCGCCCGAACCAAGCGCCACCGCCCACCCCAGAGCACCCATACCCATAGACACCCAAACACTGACAATGGCCGTAGAGCTTGATAGGCTCAAAAAAGAGTACCAGCGAGAAAAGCGAATGCTCCAGCTTAGAATAGCCCAGCTCGAATCAAAAAACTAGCCCGCAACCCCGAAAACCCCGAAAACCCCGAAAGCCGAAACCCCGAAAACCTCGAAAGCCGAAAAGCAAACTATTTTATTTATTTTTTTTTACCCTAGACATGCAGCTTAGAGAATTCAACACTTTTGTATCAGAGAAGCCTTCAGAAACGAACGCATCACCACAGATCTACATCTGCAACGTGTTCGCCAAGAACGAGATTCTTGCCAAGAGCAAGGCTTTCAGCCTTTTAAGAAAAACCCACAAGATCAAGTCTACCAGCGCTGTCGTCCTCAAGCTTGAAGAAGTAGCACAGTACGCAGACGTAAAAGCAAGAACTTTTGGCGTTTCAGCCGTCTACAGATCAACTGCAGGCCTGCACAACGTCCACAAGGAGATCCGAGCCGTTACCAGAGCCGGAGCCGTTGGAAAGATCTACCAAGACCTTAGATCAAGACACAGTGCCAAGCAAGAGTGTGTTACTATTATTGATGTAAAGGAGATAGCTGAGTGTGACGTAGTCAGCAAAGACCTAGCCCAAGTCATCAATGCCCCCAAGTACCCCCTCTTTGACAAACGAGTGCCAGCCACCGCCCCCAACTACCAGGCCGTATCTATTGCTAGAAAGTAGTGGTGCTAGATGTGCTAGATCCATTCAATAAAACATAACCCACCAAGTCGAGTCCCTGTTTTTCACGGCCCAGCAACCGGCCCAGAACCTGAACTTTATTTGATTAGCTTGGAGCGACCAGACAGAGACAGAGACTCGCAGATGCAAAATTTTTATGAGTTCATTGAGAGGAATAGAAGTAAGAAGACAAGGAGTAGAAATGACTGTTGATAGGAAAATGCTAATCACAGGGTTCGTTCTGGGCACTGAAATAAAAGAGGAAAAACCTACCTCTGTTGTTATCTCCTACGCTAACGGGGAATCAGCTGTTCTAACTACACTAACCCCTGGTATACTGGAAAACATCACCGTTAATCTGTTTGTTTCGGCTGGTGAGTGCTTTAAGCTTACCAGTACCACTGAAAACACCATCTTTGCCAACTGCACCGAGGGAGACCTTGAGGATGAGTTTGAAATGTTCGACGGCCCCATGTCTCTTAACCTTGTGCGCATCAAGAGCGAGGAAAAGGTCCTGCTTACTGGAAACATTATTTACAGCGTAGTTTCACTCGTTCCCGAAACAACCAAAGAAAGGGTCAGTCTCTGTGCATTGATTAACGGAAACGAAGTTACCATTGCCAACCTTATCCCTGGGAAGATAGAGTCGGTGGAAATATCGCTTGAAACCTTTGACAGCTCAGAAATTGAGCTGTTCCTTGTTGGCAAGGGAGAAGTCGACCTGGTTGGACACCTGGAGGTAGATGAAGAAGAAGTTCCCATTTGCGACCAGTGCGAGGAAGAGATAGACCACTGTGAGTGCTCCTACCAAGAACACTCCGAGAACTGCTCCGAGAGTGCCGAGAACTCCGAGAGTGGGAGTGGGAGTGGGAGTGGCATTGATGACAACGAGTGTCTCACAGAAGAACACGTAAGGGAACTAGTCAACTACAAGGAAAACGAAAAAGCAGAGACCGATTCAAAGATAGCAACCCGAAAAACCCTCACTAAAGAAGAAGAAAAGAAAGAAAAGCACCTGAAAGACAGAAAAGACGTAAAAATCGTTGAGATCTTTAAAAACAAGAATACCAAGGTAGCTTCAAAGTCTGACAGTATCAGAATAAGGTACCATTTGGCTATCAATGGAAAAACCGTTGACAAAAGCAAACACTCAGGTACAACCTTTGTCCTGGGAAGGGGCCAGATGATTAAAGGCCTGGAAATCGGCATAGAAGGAATGACGGTAGGCAGTAAAAGAAAGATCATTGTTCCCCCACGCCTAGGCTACGGAAACGCTCGGGTTGGAAGTATTCCCCCCAGCTCCACCCTCGTTTTCACCGTTGAGCTCTGCTCCATCGAGAAATAAACCTTTCAGGTCCAGCCCACCCATGGTCCCTACCTATGTCCCTACCTATGGTCCACCCATGCCCCACCCATGCCCCGCCCATGCCCCACCCGACCCAGAGCCCTGATTCGTGCCCTATCAAGAGACCTGATTGGCCAGATCTCTTCAGTGATTGGTGTTGGCACCGTATCTAGGTATATATATGCATATAGATAGGTCCCCGACATGGTCTGTACAACAAGCATCATCTACCATAAGAAAGTCTACACCCCCGGAGAAATAGTCACTGGATGGGTTGCTCTGCAAACGACCACAGCCATCCTGGTTGAAGAGATAGTCCTCATTCTAGATAAAAAGTCAGGCATTCAAATAGAAGAACCTGGCGAAAGTAACATTTCCAATGAAAAGTCAACAAGGCACCTGGGAAGGTTTCTTATCTACACCGATAGAACGAGGCAAGTACTTCCAGGGATCCACAAGTTCCCGTTCAGCTTTCGCCTGGTTGGTGGCGAGGGAGCAACTGTCAGTTACACCAAAAGCACCGAGGAAAGAAAGATTTCAATGTTTAACCGTTACATCACCAGATGCGAGGTAAGGATTTACGGCATATTTAAGCCCGTTTCAAAAACGTACAAAGAAATCAGCCTTACCGAAAAAAGCACTGAAGCACCGGCACGAACAACCCACAAAGAGAGTCGCTCGGCATGCTTCTGCCTCTTCCCCCTGGAAGACGTGTTTCTTGACCTTGACTCTGTGCTCTACGCCGGGAACAAGCACCTGTTTGAGCTTTACACCACCGAGGGAGCAACCTTCACCCGTTTGGAGGCGTCGATTGAGATGGTGATAGCTATCGATGGAGACAGTCTTCTTACCACAGCAGTTACCTTTCCATGCAAGGTAGAAAAGCGCGGAGAGTCTTTCTTCTTTGAGCTGGAAGGAACACTTCCATCAGACACATCAGCTAACGATTTTTTCTCAATATCCTATAATTTAACTATCTCAGCAATTTCCTCTTCTGGAAAAGTTGTGATCACCAGAAGAGTTTCAGTGCGAAGTAAAAAAATGTTTGGAGACTACACCCTCCCCGATGTCCTTGAAAGCGCCACCTGTGCCTCCCTAACGCCTGCCTTTAGCTGCAAATAAATTTCTTGAAATTCTTTTGTTTATGCACGAGGAAAGCAGGCCATACTTTGGGACAGAGACTGAACCGGAGAGACACACGTGCCCCCCGCCGCTGAATAAGGAAATGATCCTTAGGGCGCTAAAAAGAGACCAGGACAAGGTTTTAAACCCAAGAACAGAGCCTTTCACCAGCGTAAACAATGCCTACGACTCTCTTTTGCCGTATCACATATTTTTAACGCCCACATACGACGACCTGATCTACCAGAGCGTGAAAAGAACCACCGACTATAAAGACATGACCGACTCCCTCAACACGCTTGTGGACATACTCCTTTCGCCTGAAGACTCCTCCAGTGAGCTCTACGTGATGGAGGAAAGGCTGCGGGTGGAGGAGGAGAGGTACTACCTGAACAAAACAGCTGCCTACCGAAATACCAAGATAAAAGATGTAGAAGAAAGACTAATCCATAGATAAGAGCGTTTAGTGGGGTTGCAGCAATCTGTTGACTGTGTCTGCCAAGTTAGTTAGCGTCTCCTGTGCAAGCGTTTTCTCCTTGGTTTGGTGGAGGATCTGGGTGGCCAGTGAGTGGACTTGTCGCTCAAGCGCAATTGCTTCAGATACTTCTGAGTCTGAAACTTCTTTTTTCTCCACCAAAGCAACAACTAGCTCCAAATACTTAGATAGCTCCGGGGAGACGTCCTCTCCCGCCTGGAAGAGAGCTAATAGGGACTTTTCCCTCGTTTTGAGCTCGTCCATGAAATAAATAAATAAAGGCTCTTTATTCAAAGGTCTACTGCTCAAGGGGAAGAATCGGGGTGGCTTGGCTCAGGAACACACACCCCCAGGCAATAAAGCCACAGATAGCCGTGAGGTAGACCGTTACCATTGTCACTTGTCTATCACCCTCTGTTTTAAACCTTAGATGACCTAGAACATGCGTCCAGACCATGTATGCGAGGATGAGGATGATAGTTAGAACCAGGAGGAGGTAGATAAAGGGATGGGTGCTCTCCTGTAGCTTGTTCATTGCAATTAAAATTAATTTTGCTTAAAAGCAGCACTTGCAGTCCAAAGGACAGGCCGCAGAGTCTCCCCCGCGGCCAATCTTCAGCTCTTCTTCGGTGTAGATGCGGTATCCATCCTCTGTGTACTCCTCCGTCACTTTTATGTTGTCTCCTCTGATGTTGTACCCCTTTTCTTTCTTTTTCAGAGGCTTGGGAGGCACTTCCACGGCCTGGCTCCTCTTGAAGAGCCTGTCTATTTCATCCATAAAAGTTTGCTTCTTCGGGGTTTCGGGTTTTTCGGCTTCTTCGGGTTTTTCGGGGTTTTCGGGGTTTTCGGCTTCTTCGGGTTTTTCGGGTGTACGTTGCTGTGTGGTACTGTGGAATGAACCCTGACCCTGTCTTACCACTGAACCTTAAACCGCACTACCACAACCTCGACCCCAGCACTGAACCTTAAACCGCACCACCACAACCTCGACCCCAGCCCAACCCTAACACTGAACCTTAAACCGCACTACCCAACCCCACCCAACCCAACCTACGTACCACGCTAAGTCATTGGTCCAAAAAGAATCTTGGCAGTAGTTCGATGCGGTCCAAAGAGAAACCAGGATCAGATCAAAGAGTGTCTAGAACCGATCTGAACCACAAAGATCATTTTGGAAACTATATAAGAGGCCGTCTGTGCTGAAGCATGTCGGAATCAAATGGAGGTGGAAAAAAGAAAACATACTGCATTGTTGGCACAGTAGCCATACTCATTCTTCTTGGAGTGGGCGCAGGCGGGGCTTATCTGTACAAAAGCAAAGGTGGTAGTCCAGGTTCCTCTGGATCTGGGCCCTCACCAAATGAATAGGTATCTTTAAGGCCCCCAAACGAGCACCCACCCAGGCAATAGAAAAGCATGACCGTTAGTGATTGGCCTCTTTTTGAGCCTGGGCCAACCAATCAAATAAACACAAGTAAACAAACAAACGGTTTTTATTGGCACCTCCAGGTAGTCCTGGTGCCTATTGGACATAAACCCTCTCTTGTTAGTGGCTGAATCCCTGTACCGGCTATAAATAGCATCTCTGAAACCTGCAGTAATGGAAGGAAAGACAAAGAAGATTATTTGTGGGGTTATAGCTATTGTTATAGGCGTGGTTATTACTGGATTGTCTGGTAAGGCACTGTACGGAAGATACACTGGTGGCGGTGGTGCAGCACCTCCTGCCAAATAGTGCGCCAGTGCAGTGATGTAGCAGCGCGCCAGTGCAGCGGTGTAGTAGAGAGGTAGGCCATACTTGGAACTCCCATGGCTCTAGCCTAACCGCTTGCGGATTAATAAACTAGGTACTTGTTCTAGATCTGCCATCGAGTGTTGGTCAGGTTGGGTTGGGTTGGGGTAGTGCAGTTTAAGGTTCAGTGCTGGGTCTGGCCCAACCCGACCCGACCCTGGCACGGGCTACTTTACATGTGCCAGGCCTTTTGCCTGGGCTACTGATTGGGTTATGCTTCCGTACCTGGCCTCCCGCGGCACAAAGCCTTTTATATTGCTGGTAATCGCTGACCTGACACTTCCCCGCGGCAGACTAACGGAAACGTGGCCCATTTGGCCCTGTTTGCCCTTCCTGACTAAAAACTGGACCTGGAGCGCTGCCTCGGTGCAGCAGACCTCGTAGGGCACCGAGACCCCAACAAGCTCGATTTCTTTCTCAATCGAGGCCATCTCCAAGATGTAACGGACAATCGCTGGAATGGTTGCGGTTAGCTCCCCAAGGACCCCGGGAATTGAGCTAACTGAGGACGCCACAAACTTTCTGATGACGTTGGGTGTCGTACTTTCAGCATAGACGTCGACAATGTGCACGCCGTCGTATATCCCCGTAACCACCAGCTCTCCCACGCTAAACACCAGCTTACAGTGGGACGCCTCAACGATGCGAATCCCAAAAACAACCTCCATTCTCTGAACGGCCTCTTTTGCCCGCTCAAGATCTTCTTTCTGGACCTCGGTTGACGTAAGTCTCTCCTCAATCGCCTCAATCTCCTTTTCCGTCTCTGACAGCTCACTGGCAACGGCTGACGCCTCCCTGGCAGCTTCCTGGGCCTCTTTCTCCGCGCCGAGTCTCTGGTGGTGCAGCTGCCTGCGCCTTTCCTTGTTGGCCTCGGTGCTTTCAATGAACTGCGCCAGCTCGGCCTCGGTCATGGCGCCGATCTTAGCGAGCGAGTCTCTGACCGCTTTTTCTTTGGCCTCCAGGCCTCCAAGGCTCATCTGGGCGATCTCCTGGTTGACCGCCTCAATCGCCTGCCTGGTTTCATCGACGGTGGCCGCGAGGCGCTGGCTGCTCGCCTGAGCCGCGGCAAAAAAGACCTCCTCCCTCTGCAGCCTCAGCCCGTGCCAGAACCCCTTGGCCTCCCGCCGCGCATCGGACTTAAGCTGTCTTAGCCTGGAGGAAAGGGTCCCGGGACTGGTGCTGGTGAGCTGGGCACAGTCGATCTCTCGCTCAAGGTGCTCAATCGACTCTTTTATCTTCTCGATCTCCCCCGATACGCCCGACGAAAACGCGTTTTGCATATCAATCCTTTTTTGCAGGTACTCTCGATAATAACTGACTTTTTCAGGTTCTACACGGTTTCTTATCTTAGAAAGCGTTTCTCGCCGGTTAGTTAGGCTAAGGTTGTCTAAAAACCTGATGCCTGTCTCCGCCAAGATGTCCCGTATCTTCCTGGCCTCCTTTCTCTTGGTGCTCTCATACTTGCTCAGCACCTCTTCAACGTTAACCGTGTCATAGACCAAGGTGTTGCTCTCCCCAGCACAGATTATCTCTGAAAGCATGTCGCTGACAATGTCGTCCCTCTCCTCGCCCAGGGAGTACTCGTGCATCGTCTGCTCCATTGATTTTTCCGCTTCGGCGGGGCAGAGACTCATTCGCTTGCTCTCCGTGGAGTCTGAGTCCTCCATAATGAAGTTCTCCTCCCGGTCCTCGCACACGGGAAGACTCTCGTGCTCCTGGATCGACTCCTCCCCCGCAGCCTCTTCCAGCGTCATTTCAGCCGAATGCCTTCCTCCCAGGTCCATGCTCATGTTCATTGAGCTGCTCTCCGTGGGTGGCAGGGGGTGGTAGATGGTTGGTGGCTCGGGCGCAAAACTTACCCGCCTAATTGAAGGTCTTCTCTCCCCAGCGTCCTCTGCTGGCGTAGCCGCTCTGAAGTACTGGTCGATGTTTCGCTGCTGCTCCATAAAAATTGAAAACAAAGCTCTAAATATTTATTCCATTTACACGCCCAGTAAGTCGTCCAACCACGATTTAATGGGCTTGACTGGTGGTACCTCTCCCCTTGCAGCTACTTCCTCAAGAACAGCTGCAATCCGGCTCTTTTTTGTACGCGGTGAGAACTCAAGGGTTTCAGGGTTCCTGTTCTCTTTGTCCCAAACGTTTCTGAATTCTTCAGAAAGTGATCGCCTTGGTCCGCGCATGGTCATCAAATAAGCTTCTCTTAAATGCAGCAAAAGGCGGGGAAATATCCCGCTCGAATTAATTTTATTTTATGAACGGGAGCTTTGAGGACGAGCTAGAGTTTTTCTCGTTTCTTCCGTCAGAGTTTCACTTGGAGGTGTACACAATGATCACCCGGGAGATGGAAGCGTCTCTTGGCGAAGAAAAGCCAAATACTCGCGAAAAAATTGATCTAATTGAAGCAGCTATTGAAAGAAACATGCTTATTTTTGAGCGGTTCATTCTTAGGAACATTCTGACCTTCCCCGAGAGCTACGTCTACGAGAGGAGGCTAACTGCTGAGACGCTCCCCCCTGCTTCTGAGATGAAGAGCGCCCTTCTTTCTCTTTCCCTGCACAAAGAAACCCTTTTCTGTGCCCAGGACTCGCTTGCCCACAAAAGAAGCCTGCGAGAAAAGCTGGAGCAGAGGCTCACAGAGCTTTCAGGCATTTCAGACCTCCAGGGCATTGTTGACGGCCTAAAGCAGCTAAACCTCCTCGTTAGAAGCACCCGGGAGGTGAAAAAGAAGTGCATCACCCGAACCATCCCCGCCAAACCAGTAAAAAGAGAGCTTGAGGAGGAAATAAGGCGTAGAGAGTGCTCAGAGCTTGAGAGAAGGTTTCCAATCGACATCCTCTCCCATCTAGAAGCCCTGGTCACCAGCAAGTAGTGGTCTGGGCCTGGGCCGGTCTGGCAGCAGCACAGGGCCCAGCAGCAAGGACCCGCGATAGCAGCAAGGACCCGCGCAGTACCCTGACCTTGCCACAGCACCCACCGCACAGTAACAACCTACCGCAACCGTAACAATCCACACCCTGGCTCACTGAAAAGCTTTATTAAAGTAATTATTCTTCATCGCTTTCTTCAGAGGAAAGGTCGTTTTCGTTCTCTTCCTGGCTCTTGAGCTCTCCGTAGATAAAGTTGCTCTGCATGAAAGCGCTTGTCTTAATACCCCTCTCCTTGGTGAGAGTAATCAGACTTTCTCCATTGCTGCCAATGACCATAATGTTGTCTGCCCTGGTAAGGAAGTTTCTTCCGTTAAGATCTTCTAGAGCGACCATGAAGATTCCTCCTGCATGGTTGTTGAACTCCCGAATGATTCCTGAGCATCCAATGTTCTTTCCCCTGAACGCAAATCCAGTCTGTCCAACGGCGAACTTGTAGACCTCAGTCATTTCCTGCTTCTCAAGGTCAAACTTAACCGTGTCCCCGATTTTTATCTCTGGGTCGGCGTACTTGATGGTTCTTCCGTCGTTGGTGTGGATGGTAAGGATACCTTTGTTTTCCATCCTCTTGGCAACAACTTTGCACAGCTTAAACTTGGCTTCCTCCTGAGTGATTTTCTGGAGGCAGAACTTTTTGCTGACGTTGTAAAGAATGCGGTAGTGCTCGTGAATCTTGGGAATACTGACAACGTCCATAAACCCTGCAGGGTAGTTCTTGTCAGTTCTTACTTTTCCATCGACTACAATCGCTCGGTTTTTGATGATGTACTCCACCTCTTTAGTGTTCTGGGCAAAGCTTAGCTTCCTTCTAACGATGAGACAGAGAGGAAGAGACTCTGTGAGCTTGTGTGGTCCACACCTTGGTCTTGGTGCAAACGTTCCTCCTAACTTGTCCAGCATCCATGACTTTGGGGCGTTTAGTCTTTTCAAATGCTTTCTTGGCCCTCTTACCATTTGTCAAGGGCAAAAAAATAAAACTAAATTAGAGCGTCACGGCACGAGCAGCTAGAGGAGGAGCTCACTTAGAGGCACACCCAGCCCTTCAGCGGGGTAGTGCTTGGACTTGAAGAAGCCGTACTTAATCTCGTTCTCAACCACGTACCCATCCTTGGTTAGAGCAACCTTCTCACTCACGCTTGGAAGCAGGCCAAGCACTTCCTCGGAAATATTGGCTAGAGGCGCTCTTAGCAGAGAGAGCGGGAAGTAGGTGTCTCCCTCGTGCTCGTTGGTTATAGCAGTAAGATAGACGGTACAAGCAACGGTTTTTAAGACTTCGTTGTAAAGCGTCTCCCCCCCAAAGATAACTGGCTGGAGGGCGTGCTCGGAGCAGTAGCTGAACGCTTCAGCAAGCGAGGAGAGGAAGTGGGCACTCCCACTGCTGGTCTGGATGGAGGGCGCTGCTTTTGACGAGAGAACGAGGCTGGTGCGCCTGGGAAGGACCCTTCCAATCGACTCGAAGGTCTTTCGCCCCATAATGAGCGCTGAAGGCTTTCTGGTTGTCAGGTAGTTCATGAAGCCAAAATCTGCTGAGAGCTTGGGCCAGGGGAGGGTGTTGTTTCTGCCAATGACTCCGTTCGGGAGGGAGACAGCTGCGAGTAAAATGGGCACCATAAAAAAAAGACAACTCCTCGTTTTAAATAGCCACTTGCTCCGATTGGTTGATCTCTTTATTTACAAACACTGAGAATGTCTGGGATGAACAGGGCACATGTCGAGATATATAAGCTGTTTAAAAGGAAGTATGTCGTTGAACATGACGCCGAAGCCTCTGGGGTCTCTTTTGTGGTGACCATCAACGGCCCAGAGGGCACTCCCTTCTCGCTGGGACGGTTCAAAGTCCGGATTCACTTGCCCGATGAGTTTCCGTTCAAGTCGCCATCGATCGGGTTCGTTACCAAAATCTTCCATCCAAATATTGATGAAGCAAGTGGCTCCGTCTGTCTTGACGTTCTCAACCAGGTGTGGTCGCCTCTTTACGACGTTCTTAATATTATTGAGACCTTTCTCCCGCAGCTGCTTTTGTACCCGAACGGAGAGGACCCTTTAAATGCTGAGGCTGGGAAGCTTTATCTGAGTAGCAAGGCGGCTTACGAGGAGAAGGCTCGCGAGTACGTCCAGAGATATGCCATACCAAAAGAGCCTGAGGTAGACACGGATCTATATGAGGAAATTATCTAATGAAAAAGATGAATAAAGAGGAGATGGAAAAAGCAGCAGGCGTTTTTGAAGCCGTTTCTTCTGTGGTTGAGGAAACGTTTCCATTCGGTCGCTTGCTTTCAATTGAGACGTCCACGCACACCGTTTCCTTTGGGCCCACAGGAGCTTGTGAGGTTAGTGTTCGAAGGGTCGTGTGATGCCACACGACCTGACACAGCACAACACACAACGTCACACGACCCGTCACAACACAGAACCAATCATTTTGGAGATAAGATAGGAGGAAAGGGATGTGCTGATAAGAACGTCTTCTATGGAGAGCTTCTTTTGGTGGATGAGCATTCTTTGTGCCTCTTCCAGGGTGCTCCCCTGAAGCATTGGGGCAAGACCTTTCAGAAGTGCCTGTTCTTTCGGGGTCTGGGTTTGGGTTTGGGTTTGGGTTGATGGGAGGGTGGAGGTACTGTCTACGTCCATAAAAGACACACCAAGGCGTTCAATGCCTGGAACACAGAGGAGGGGTCGGGATCTGCTTCCGTGCTTGTAAATGGCGAAGATATGGAGGCCGTGGGGGTCGCAGTCAAAGAGGCCAAGAATGGGGAGCGTTTTAAAGAGCATTAGGAACCTGAGGGTGTTGGTGCAGGGGTAGCCTTTGCCAGTGACAAGAAGAATCCTAGCGCCTATGGCTCGCTCAATCCGCGGAAGGTCGTGGACTGCTCTGGAGAAGATAGCTTCTTTCTCCACGACTAAAATAACGGATGCTTTGGTTAGTGGCTCGGTGTCTTTGGCTATCTGCGGGATAAGAGAGACACCTGAGAGGGTTAGGGTAGGGGTAGGGGCTTGGTTTGGGCTTGGGCTTGGGCTTGGGGCTTGGTTTAGGATGACCTCGCCACAAACAAGGCCTTTGAGTGACGGAACGATCTTTAGAGAGGGAAGGTCGGTTTGTAGCCGGTGGGTGATTCGTGTAAGGGTGTTTCTGAGTCTCTGGGATGTTCCAAAGACAGCTTTGGTCATGTAGAAGAGCTCTCTGGTGGTAATGGCCGTTGGTTCTCTGAGAATAACCCAATACACAGAAAGAATCTGAATTGAGAGGTTTATCTTGATCTTTGCCGTTAGTATGTCCTTAACCAGTAAGACTATGTCGTTGTAGATGATCTCTGCAAAGGAGTTCTTTCCGTAAATGGAAATAAATACCGATTTGTGTTTGATTGTTTTTGCCAGCTCTTTCTTCATCCACGCCTGCATGCTTATAACTAGTCCACTGCCTACGTGCTATTCTGCTTTAAAGCTAGCCTAAATTGATTGCCACCTGATTTGCTAGACTAAGCCTTGTTCTGCCTGGGTTCTTCGGGTTCTTCGGGTTCTTCGGGTTCTTTCGGGGTGTCTGGGTCCAGGACAAACACTAAACTTTACGTTTATAATTTATTGTAAGGGTGTGTTCGGGTGTGGCGGTGCATTGCTGTGGCGGCACCGCGCCCGCTATTGATCAAATAGGCTTCAATGTATATAAAAAGAAGGCAGAAAATGAAAACGGCATCTGCTTGGACCGTTACGAACTAACCGACCCAGACAGAACCCCGAAAGAGCACAGGCTTATTTATTCTGTATCTGACCCAAGGCCTAGCTCAGCCTTAAGTGTGTCTATTAGCTGAACAAGGGCAGTGTCCTGGGTGTTTTTCGGGTCGTAGCAGTCTATTTTAATGAACTGGTCCTTCTGAATCGACTTAATTTCTTCGTCGTCTATCAGCCTGAGCGTTTCAAGTGGTACCTTTAGCATCGTAGAAAGAACAGATAGGTCCTTGTACTTCTTGTAGGGGTGGCCAGGGATGGGGGTGGCGTGTGTGCCAAACAGTGCTAGCTTGTGCTGGTTCATACCGAGGGAGGAAACAATGCTAAGCAGCTGTGCGCCGTTGTGCTCCATAGCGGTGGTCCAGAAGACGTATGGGATGGCATAGGTGTGGAGAAAGCGTGCCAGTTCTTTCAGGTGTGGGCGGACGTAGATGAGGTCGTCACAGCCACGAAGTCTTTCGTCAGCATCTCTTACCTGCAGGTACTCTCTTTTGTTTTCTTTCACGCGGGTGACTAGTGTACCGTTTAAGTCAAAGACAAACACTCGCTCTTGAATCATTAAGTTAAAAATTTTGCTCTTTTTATTCTTGGCTCATGGACTACTTATCATGGCTGCAAAAAACACCTAAAGTCAATGAAATGGTTGGGATAGAAGAGTACATCCAGAAGGAGAAGGAAGAGTCGTTCCGTGTGATGAAAAAGCGGCTAAAAAAAGGAAAACAGACAGAAAAACAAAAATCAGAAGATATCCTAGGAGAGGCAAACAAGCTCTACGTTCAGGGGAAGCTTGAGGAGTCGGTTGGAAGAATAAAAGAAGCTCTTTCCTTCTGCTCGATGTCTGACAGTGCATACTACCTCCTGGGCATGATTTACGAGGAGCTCAAAGAGCCAGAAAAGTCATTCAACGCCTTCCTCATTGCCGCAAGCATAAAAAGAACGGACGCCGTTCTCTGGGAGCGCCTCTACGCCACCAAGAAGGAGGAGGGGGACGTAGAATACCAGCTGTACATTCTGAAGAGGCTGAAAAAAATCAAGCCGGGAGCGGCGCTGCTTGAAGAAATGCTTGGGATATACAAGTGCCTGAACAACCAGGAGAAGATCTTTGAAGTGCGTGCAGAAATGATTGGGCATACGGGCTTTCAGGTTGAGCTAATTGAAGAGCTGATTGTAACAATCAGCAAACTGAAAAACAAAGCAAAAATTTTACAAATTCTCAATAGGGAAATTAACCGGGACAAAAACCTGCAAACGCTTTCAGACGAGTTCTTGATAGGATACATCGACGTTCTGTTCATTGAGAAACAGTACCACGCGCTGGGAGGGCTCAATGACTCTCTCCAGTTTTTAGGGCGGCGGGCAGACTCGACCCGGTCAGACATTATTCTAGGCTTTTCAGGGCTGCTCCTGGAGATAGCAAAAAAGTGCACCGTTTGCCAAAGCACCCAGCCTTTCTGCTGCTGCAAGAACAACATCATTATTGATGACTTTGGGCACATGCTACTGCAAAATGAAAAGGACTCGGTTATTATTAACAGCTGCCCAGACATTGCCTTGGTCTCCGACCCTCTGCACCTCGTTCTCACCAGCCTGTACATTGACCTGCTCATGAAAATGAAAAAGACCACTCTTTCCCTCAACTTGCTTATCAAAATAGACAAGCACCTTGCACAAACCTTTCCTCTTTCTCCCATCCGCTCCCAGGACCAGGACCTCGACGCCCAGGACACCGAAAACCAAAATACCGTTAAAATACACGCGGTCATCATTAAAGAGTGTTTGGGGATCAAGAAAAAGATTGGGCTGCTCTATGAGAAGCTCAAAGACTACGACAAAAGCATTATCGCCTTCAAAGACATCCTAAGACTCTCCTTCCTCACAGAGATAAACCCGTCACTCTTTGAAGAGATTAAAATGAAGATATCGCAGATTTACGAAAAATCAGGAAACATCGACCTGGCTCTGGAGTACGCCCTACAAATACAAGTTCCAAAAGAGGAAAAGTGCGACCAAATCATCAGAGGAACCTTGCACTTCTACAAAGCCTCTGAATGCACCAAAAACAGGTCTCTTCTCTACAAGGCAGAACATATTTTTAACTCAAAAATGATTGCAACTACTGATTCGGAAAGAAAAAACTTTCTAAACACGACCCAGGAGCTTATCCTTGCGCTGCTAAAAAACAAGTTTATCTTTACCAAGAAGAAGAAGAAAAGAAGGGACGGCACCAACCACCCTGCTGGAAGCCACCTTTTCTCAACCAAGGACCTTGAAAACGACTTTGAGCTTCTCGCAGAGATAGAAGGCCTTGGAGCAGACGTTGCCCAGGCAGCCAACCAGCCACCCCCCGAAGCCGCACCCGAGCTAACCGAAACCACGCTCCCACAGGCCGCACACCCCGAAGCCACACCCTCACAAACACTTCCACGAACAGCCTCGCTCTACTACGACGCTCTGGCTTCTTTGCTGGGGGGTCTAGGCCTGGATGAGTGGTTTGGCCTGCTGAAAAAGTACGTTGTTTCTCTGCACCGCGATAACCACCACAGTGCTCTGCTTCTCCTCAAAAAGATCCTTTCCTCCTCCATTCTAAAGACACACCTTGATGGGTACTCCTCTCTTCTCTGGCTTCTGATAAAGATCTCAATTGAGTCAAAAGATCTTAGCTCGCTAAATTTTGGAATCACCCAAATGACCGTTTTTTATGCGAATAGAATGGCTAGTTCACACACGCTGTACTATTTGGGGTACTACCTCGTCAGTAAGATTCCAATGTTCTTCACCAACCGAGAGTTCTTCATGTTCCAGAAAAACCTGCAACGCACGCTCAAACGAAAGATGCAGAATAAGTCCGTTAAAAAAGACCACATCTTAATTCTTCTCTCTTTTTCATACATGCCCAGCTTTATCTACACCGAAACAGCAAGAAACCTTGAAGAAATGATTGAAGCATCAAACCTGCCCAAAACAGACACCTCTCTTTTAGGCATTGTCCGGGCTGTCTCTATCTCCTCCCTCTTCCTTATCCACGCATCAAGCAGAAAAGTCCTTGACCGAAACAACTACATCAGAAAAAGCATTTCAATTCTCACCAGCCACATTGAAAGCTTACAAAAAGACGTTCCTGTACGGGTTCCACCCGTTCCAGTGCCCGGGGAAGACATTACCTACCACATCGAGAGCCCGGCCACAGAGCACCATCTATACACTGAAGACTCTCCAAGTGAAAAGCTTTCAGTGCTCCTTTACAACCTGGGCCGGGCCTACCACCAGTACAAGCTCTACGGCCTAGCTGAGAGGTGCTACATTGAGGCCATGACTTACTCCTGTAACATAGACATCCACCAATTTGCCCAAATCAACCTCTCAGTCCTAAAAAAGAAGATAAGAACAGAGCCTAGGCCGACCAGACCCTAACCCAACCACAGCACCCATCTATTTATTCGTTAGCTTTTCCGTACTTCTCACGCTTTTCTTTTTTGTTTCTTCTCTGGGTCAAGCGAGCCTTTCTGTCCTCAGCAAGCTTTTCAGCAGCAACAGCGTCCTTTGCCTTCATTCTGTTTCGGTACTCTTTCCGCTTTTCAAGAAGCTCACTTTTCTTCAAACGTGTTTCTTCGTGTCTGGTTTTCTTAACGAGCTCTTTCTTTTTTCTTTCTTCAACCGATTCTTCCGTTTTGGTTCTTTCAGTTGATCTGCGCCATGCACACGCTCTTTGCTTACTCATAAAGTTTTTAAGAATTTATTTTTTTAACCCCTTGTTACACGTGTTACTCGCCGGTCATTCCCTTGGGTGTTAATTGTAACGGACAGTTAAGGTATGTTCCACACGATGGAGCCTACCACATTTTAAGCTAAGCCCTTCAGCTGTGTCGTGTGTTGTGCCACGGTGCTAGGCCCTGCACAGTTAGGCCCTGACACCGACCCTGGCACGTACCCCACCAAATAACCATTTAGATTTAATTTTTAGCAATGGAAGAGTTAGAGAGGCAGCTAAACGAGTATCTCAGGGTCTTAGATGAAAAAATAGAACGCTTGAGTGTTTTAGATAGCATCATGTGCCGGGTAGTTGAAATAAGCCAGTTTACCATCAAAGCATCCGAGCTAACCAACTTAGAAGAGTACTACCTGGAGCAGCTGAGAAAGTGGATGTGTTCAACCGAGAGGAATCTCAAAGAGCTGGAAACCAAAGAGGTGTACAACAAGGAGAGGGAGAAGAAGTACCTCTCCTCTCTTAAAAGGATCAAAGAGCTTGAGAAAGAGAATGAAAATGTTAAAAACAAGTATGAGTACTTAAAAAACAAGGGGTAGGGTGCATGGTTGTGGGCCATGTTACGGTGCACGTTACGGTGCACCTATATCTCTATTGTTTGTCTTTATTTCTGCATTAGATTACTTACTAGGGTATGCAAATCTACATCTCTAATGTCTTTAGTATCGATATACTCTTTGTGGTCAAGGTCATACTTCCTGAATATGTCTTCAATCGAGGCTTGGATGTCTTCTTTGTCGTAAAGGCCCCCGTAGATGTCGTTAGCTATCTCTTCAAGATCAGATTTCCTTATTTGGCCAGTTGGTGAGATAACACGCGTCAGGAGCTCTAAAAAGTTGGTATTCTTAGAAGGGCCTGTGTAGAGGTCTGACTCTGCGGCTGTGTACTCGCTTGAGCTGCACTCGCTTTCTTTAGGTAGTGGGATGGTTTTGCTGTATTTAAGAGAAGCTCGGGATTGGGCAGGTGCAATCTCAGGGGTCTTAATAAACATCTCTAAAACCCTTAAAAAGCCTTTAAAGTCTAATGAACCGTCCTTGGAGCATATTGCTCGAATAACTCTTTCACCTAGAGGGTTGATGCTTATTTCTGGAATGCACAGGAGTGTGTCTATGTAGATTCTTCCGATCTCATCCTTGTCCAGGAACTTGAACCTTTTGTACAGATTCTTTATTTCGCTTGCATTGAACTGGCACCCTTTCTTATGGATATCTTTGATGTCTTCGGGCGTTAGCCCACTGAACATTGCGCCCATATTTAAATGTTTAAAATTTAATTATCACTAATGCTATTAAAGCTTACTGGAGGAGAGGACGTGTACGAATACAGCGAATCTGTTCTGCCAAACGGAATAAGGCTACTGGTCAGTAGGAAGGATGGCGGGGATAAAGCAGCTGTCTCCCTGTCCGTTAAAGTTGGCGGATTTTCCGACCCTGCTGAATTTTCAGGGATGGCCCACTTCCTTGAGCACATGCTGTTTATGGGAACAACCACCCACCCAGACGAGAACTACTACATGGAGTACATTAGCAAGCACAATGGGATGTCTAATGCAATGACGTGTGACGAAGCTACTTGCTACTACTACGACATTGACTCTGCACACCTGGAAGAGTCAATCGATGTTTTTAGCGGTTTTTTCAAGTGTCCGTTACTTCTGGAAAATTCTTTAAACAGGGAGGTTAATGCAGTTGCCAGCGAGCACAGTGGGAATATTCTTTCAGAGGCATGGAGGACAAACCACCTGATCACTCTTCTTTCCAAGGAAGAGACTCCAATGAGCAAATTTCAAACAGGAAACCTTGACACTCTAAAGCACGCCCAAAGAAAGGACCTGGAGGCGTTTTGGAAGCGTTTTTACACTCCGGAGAGGATGTGCCTGGTCATTCACGGAAAAGAGCCCCTGGCTGAGCTTGAGGAGTACGCCCTGAAGTATTTTGGCGGAGTGGTTACCCACCCACCCGAAAACCTCGAAAACCTCGAAAACCCCGAAAACCCCGAAACCTATCTACCACCCATACTGTGCACAGAAACAGACACGCAGGCCAAAACACCCTTTGACTACTACACCTTCAGGGACGAGGTGGCTGGAAAGCTCATCAGGTACCGGCCAGCCATTACCCTGGACAACGACCATTGCAACTTATCGGTAATTATTGCCTTGCCTGAATCTAGAAGTAACTACAAGAACAAAACAGTTGAGTACATAGCTGAACTGCTTGAGGGGCAGGGATCATGCAGCTTTGCCAGCGTTCTGCTTCTTTCAGGCATTTCCTCAGAGGTCTCTGTTTCGCACTACAGCACCAGCATCAACACGATCATTGAAATAAGCATATCTCTCACCGACGTAGATGAGTCGCAGATAGGAACAGTTTCAGGTCTTCTGCTGAACTACATTGAACTAGCCCGGTGCAATAGCACCGAAGCCATCTACAACACCTTTAAAACGATCTATGAGCTCAAGTTCAAAAACATTGAGTCACAAGACCCCATTGACCACGTTGAGACCCTCTCACTCGCCATGCTGATCTACGCCACCCCCGAGGCCGGGAGGCACGCCTACATCTGGGACGGCTACGACCACGAAGAGTTTATCAGGTACATCGACATTGTGCTGGACAGGTCTAAGTGGATAACTCTTTACAGAACGCCAAAAATAACGGGCACATGCATTCAGGTGGATAAGTACTATGGCATCAACTACACCATTGAGGAGTTTCCAGCTGCCAAACTAACGCCCAAGCACCAGGAGCTCAAAAACATGCTTGCCTGGTCATTCTTTGTGCCGCAGAGCCGGAGCATTGGCGAGGAAAGAGAGTCGATTGGCCCCCTCCCAATTGGAACGATAGTTACCGACATTCCCATCCACCCACAGAAAGAGGCGGAGGAAGATGAAAGCTTTGCCCTGTTTGAAGAGCCTGGGTGCTCAGGGTACCTAGTTCAGAACAAGCGATTCAACCTAACAGAGGCCCAGGTGCTTGTCTACCTGGAAACCGCTGACTTTGTCAAAGATCCGAAAACCTACGCCGGTTTTTCAGGGTACCTGAAAGGATTTAAACGGTTTTTTGATCTCAAGTACAAAATTGAAATGGAAGTGTCCACCGCCAGCGTTTATTATTACGAGGGAGAGAACCTAGTCGCTTTCCACTTCATTGGACCACCCCTGCTGATTGAAGACCTAGTCTCAAAGTTTCTCCTTGAGTACACCTCCAAAAACAGCTATCTTTTCACCCTGGTCAAAGAAACAGCTATCTCGCACTTCCAGAATCAAATAAGAAAGGCGCCCTACCAGGGGGTCAGCGACGGAATAGACCAGGCCTTTGGGTACAGGTGCTTTGACTACGTCCAGTGCGCCCAGGCAGCAGGCAACCTCGTCTTTGAGGACGCCTTTACCGTTACGAGCGCGTCCATTAAGCTTCTTTTCACCGGAAACCTTACCGAACCTGAAACGAAAAGAATTACCAAAACAGTCACTTCTTTTATCACCCCGAACACCAAGACCTTTGCCCTGACCAGAGCCCTGGATACGGTCAAGCTGAGAACAGAAAACACCCAGAACCGCGCAGTTGGCATAGTCCACCAAATCACAGGCTTTAAACAGCTCCGGAACCACGCAATTGCCGTTCTTCTCAAACAAATCAGGGCAGAGTCGTTCTTTGACGAGGTAAGAACCAAAGAAAACTTTGGCTACGTAGTTAACCTGAGAAAAGCCTCAGTTTCAAAAGAGGCGCTGCTTGTCTTCACCGTCCAAAGCTCCAAGCCCTTTGACACCATTAAAGACCGAATCCTAGCATTCATTGAAGAAACAGCAGCAGTTCTAACGGACATGGCAGAAGAGGAGTACCAAATCTACAAAACAAGCGCCATTGCCTCGGTTAAGGAGTCGGTCAACACCCTCACAAACTACACCATCGAGGTAGCCGATGTCTGGGCTGACTTTGGCTTCAATTTAAACCACAAAGCAGCTCTTTCCTCAGAGATAGCATCAATTGAAAAAACAGAGCTAATCCGCTACACCAAGAACCTATCTGACCTAATTACCATCGACATTTCCCACAACAACCTCTGCTCCTTCACCACCCCCCAGCACTAGCCCAGTGCCCAGTGCCCCAATGTCCAGTGCCCCATGCCCCGAAAACGAAGTCCCGAAAATCCCGAACAAAGAATAAATTTATTTTTCTTTTCTAAAAGTACTAGGGGTATGATACAGAACGAGATAGAATGCTATGAATTAAACGGGACCACGTGCTACAAGAAGGTGGCACTGCCAGAAGTCTTTGGAGTGCCCATCAGAAGTGAACTTGTCAGCGTAGTCCAGAACAGAGCCATGAGAAACACCAGGCAGCCGTACGCCGTTGACCCTCTTGCAGGAATGAGGCACTCAGCCCATTCATGGGGAACGGGAAGAGCACTTGCTAGAGTACCAAGAGTAAGCGGAGGAGGAACCAGAAGAGCAGGGCAGGGAGCATTTGCCAACTTCTGTAGAAAGGGAAGAATGGCCAGCCCCACCACCGTCCTTAGAAGATGGCAGCGAAAGACCAACCTTACCGCCAGAAGACACGCTGCCGCTATGGCCGTAGCAGCCACCGCCTCAGCAGCACTTGTTGAGAGCCGAGGACACCGAATATCCAACCTCAAACAAATTCCTCTCGTTGTCTCCAACGAGCTCCAAAACATCAAAAAAACAGCCGAGGCACTGAAGACGCTTAGAAGCTTCTCCCTTGGTGAAGAGGTAGAAAGAGTCAAGGAGAGCAAGTCTCTGAGAAGGGGCCAGGGTAAGTCAAGAAACAGAAGATGGGTGATGCGAAAGGGTCTACTTATCGTTTACAAAGAGAACAACGGCCTGGTCCGAGCGTTCAGAAACATTTGCGGAGTCGATCTAATGCAGGTAGACAGCCTGAACATCCTTAAGCTGGCACCAGGAGGCCACCTTGGTCGACTGGTTATGTGGACAGAGGGAGCCTTTGAGAGGCTCAGAGAGCTGTTCGGGGACGAGGGCGAAGAGGCAATTAAGAGCAAGTACGTTCTGCCAAGCTCAAAGCTTAGCTGCCCCGATTACAAGGTTCTGCTAAAGTCAGAGGAGGTTGTTGCCCTTTTTGACAAGAAGCCAGCAGCTTGCCTGGGAAAGACCTTGTCTTCACCAGAGAAGATTATGGCTATGAACCCGTACTTTGAACTATTTAACGAGATCGTCTAAATAAAAGATACCTTGGGTTAGGTTGGGGTCCTTTGGGGGTATGTGGTACAGTGGTACGGTACAGTGGTATGGGGTCTTTGTGGGGTCTGGGAGGACAAATATTTGCGGAAGTATTTGGATAAAAATATTTATGGGAGAGAGGAGACACCCAAAAGTCACCCTGGTAAAGGTTCCAAGAGTGCTCGCAGAGCTCCTTGAGAGGTACGATGCAGGCACAGAGGTGGGAGCGCTGGAAGAAACCACCGAGGGCGAACGAAAAACAGGTGTGCTAAGCATAAATGTTGGCATAGGCCCAGCAAACTTTCCACGAGAGTTTAAGCTGGAGCGTCTTGACAAGAAGGCTGGGGTGTTTACTTTTTCTCAGAGCACCTACGGCGCCTTCATAGATGGCGTTGTAACGGAAGAGGTCTACGCCAAGCCTGAAATAACTCCAGAGTATCTCAGATACAAAAGAGAAAGAGAGCTGGTGCTTAGCCGGGAGAAAAAAGGTGTTAAAACGGTTGACAGTCTAAGAGAAGGCATCCGGATGGAAAAGTATGGATCTACAGAGTACGATCTAATGGCCCGAAAAAGGAAAAAGATGCTTTTGGACAAAAAAAGAGAAAGACTGGCCAAAACAGAAGTTATGGACATTATCTTCAAAGCGTTTGAGGAGTACCCTTACTGGTCGCTGAAGGACCTTGCTGACAGGTCGGGGCAGCCACAGGCATACATCCAAGAAATTCTTTCAGAAATAGCCGTTATGAACAAAAAAACGCACAGAAACATGTTTGAGCTAAAGCCGGAGTACAAAAACTAGATGCCTCCACAGCACCCGAAAACCGAAATTCTCGAATTCTCGACAACCGAAAACCGAAAACCCGAAAACCCGAAAAAGCCCCTACAACCCATTTATTATGGCACTCTTAATTTCTTTGATGTTAGTTCGGGCGATGAGTCCTTCCTCACACAAATACTGCAGGCGGTACTCAATGAAGCAAAAATAATCAAAACCATTGGTTTTGGGGGGTGTATCAACCAAAAGAGCGGTGGCCCAGAGGATCCAGTAGTAGCAAACGACTCCTTTCATTTTGTCTGTCTCAACGCCGAACTGTTCTGGGGTAATGGCGCTGGTGCTGGATGGCTTGGTTTGGGAGAGGTAGGTGCGGTGGAAGAGGGTTTTTTGCGGGGAGGAAAGAGAAAGGCTGGTGCTTACGGGTGCTCCCTTCTTCTGGTAGTTGGTTGACAGCTCTAGGAAGAGGTTGGCTATTTCCACAGTTGGAAGGTTCATGGAGACGTGCTCAAAGTCAATGAGCTGGATCGTTCCATCAGGGAGCAAAAGAATGTTGCCCACTTGAAGGTCGTTGTGGCAGATAGACATTTTTCCTAAAAATAAACTTTCTTGGTAAATGGCAGTTATCTTTTTTTCAATTCTGGTAAAAATGGTGTACAGGCGTGTGTTCCTCAGCTTAAGACAAATGTTCTTGGAGGCTTGCTGCATGGCTTCAAGGTAGGTCAAGCCATGCGTTGGCGGTGGCGAGCTTTTGTGGACCGAAGCAATCCGGCCAGCTAGTTCAATTAAGAATCCGTTAGTTCGGGTGATTCTTCGGGAGAGAGAGAGGTTTTGGACGTACTCGTCAATGCGGTACTCTTTGTCTTCTTTCAGGATCTTTGGGAAGCCAAAGAATTTTTGCCAGAAAAGCTCTGAGCACCCCTCCTTCTTACCGCTGTACTCTTTGTAGATGTACCTTTCTTCCTTCCTAGCAACCCGAAAGACTGAGTTAGTGTACCCCAGAGGTTCTTTGTCGGCTGTAAGCTCGCTCTCTGCGCAATTAAGGTATGTTGCTACGTTCTTTAGTGCCTTGCGGACTTTACCCCTCTTGATTTTTTCCTTTGCTTCTTGTTGACTCCTTCCAAGCTTGTCCTCTGCTCCGCACATCCTTCTTCTGATAAATAAAGAATCAATCCACTATATGGTCAGGTAAGGTCAGGTAAGGTCGGGGACGGTCAGGTAAGGTCGGGGACTGTGGGGGGCTGTGGGGGACGGTTATGGGTGGATGGAGTGCTTTTCGATCTCTGGGGTGTAGCCGCTAGGTACCTGGGGAATGCCTGCCTCAAGCAAATTGGGGGAGTAGATGCTTATGGCCCCAAAGACTATTTGCATCCACCTCAAGTACTTCTCGTTGTTGGAAAGAAGGATTCTGAGTTTTCTGGTTTGAGGCGTACCGCCCAGAGAAACGGTAAGGTTTTGTTTGGCAAGAGTTTCAGCCGTTGAAAAAAGTATCCGAGCCATTGAGCGAACTGTATTAACGGGATCTTGTCCGTTAGCCGTTTCTCCACTGAGCATCACGCATCCTGCAGAGGTGGCGTAGGCAAAGCCGACGTCGGTTATTTCTGATCGCGTTGGTCTCTGGGCGTGCTCCATGCTTTCCATCATTTGGGTGGCCACTATGAAGGGCTTGTCCTTCGCCTGGCAGAGTCTTGAAATGGAGCACTGGGTTGCAAAGAGCGAGGCGTAGTCCGTTTCAATGCCTAGGTCACCGCGGGCAATGAGAATGCCGTCGGAAGCCTCAACAATTTCTTCAAGGTTCTTTAAGCCTTCGACACTTTCTATCTTGGCAATGACTTTAAGCTGCTCTGTGCCTGGGATCTGTCTTATCTCTTCAAGATGTGAAGCTGTCCTGATAAAAGAGGCAAAAACGAAATCAGCACCGTTACGAATGCCAAAGGAGATATCTTTTTTGTCCTTTTCCGTTAGAGCTGGGAGGGAGAGAGATACCCCAGGGATGTTCACCCCTTTTTTGGAGGAAAGCGTGGCTGTGGTTTTGGCTACCGTGGTTATTTCTTGGGACTTTGGGTCGACCGATGTAATTTTTAGCTCAAGCTTTCCATCGTCAATGAAGATACTGGCACCTGAAACGCCCTGGAGGTCGGTGTAGATGTTGCTATGGTCAATGAAGATTCTTTCTGATGTACAGGCGTTTTCTTCAGCAAGTATGGTGGTCAGTACGACAGTAGAGCCCGTTTCAATAAGCACCTTTCCCTCTTGAAAGGTTCCCGTGCGCACTTCTGGGCCTTTGGTGTCTACAGCTACGCCCAGTGCCTGGTACCTCTCCTCCCTCCTAATTTCATTTAGCAGGTCAAAAACTGATTGGTGGGTTGTGTCATCACCGTGACTAAAGTTAACTCTGGCAATGCACATCCCTTCATCAAACATCTTCTTGATTCTTTCTTTTGTTGTTGACGCCGGTCCTAAGGTACAGACGATCTTACAACCACTTCTTTTCATAGACAAACAAATTTCTTTTTCTTTATAAGATGCCAATGCACGCAGTCTTTAAGTCGCTTGTGGGCAGGGAGATACGCATAACCCTAAAAAACAATGTTTCTCTTTCAGGAACGCTTCAGGACATAGATACCTTCCTAAATCTCAAACTATCCAGTCTAAAAGTAGAGCACCTCCCAGAAGATGTTTATCTTCCTCTAATGAGTGCTACTTCAGTGTTTCTGAGAGGATCTGCTGTTAAGTTTATATGGATCAAAGAAGAAGATGTTCATAAAGATCGACTAGAGAATACCGTTAGAAAAACGATTCTGTACAAAACACTTCTGAGCACAAGTCAAGAGAAAGATGGTGATATAGAAACGGGTTAGTTGTTAATTAAAGTTTACTCCTCTTTTGGGTGGTGCTATTTGTCGGATGGGAACCTGTTTGGACTGTCTGGGGGGATGTTGCTTAGGCCGCTGAACATTTCTTTAAGGTTCACTTTTGTATTTACAGAAAGACCAAAGATCTCGGTTGCCTGGTTTTCATCCTGCAGTAGAAGCTTTCTTGGGAGCGAAGGACTGTCTACCCACTGCTTTTTGGTAAATCGCGGGTCCCTGATGTCGTCATCACTTGAGTCTATGACGGGAGAGAAGCTTGGAGGGGCTGTGGCTGCTGGTTTTTGGGTGGTGCTAGGGGCATCTTTGATTTCACTTTTAGAGAAGAGCGGGCCTGCATTAGCTCCGCTTTTGTTTTTCATGGCCTGGAGCAGCTTGTTTAGGCCCACGCTCTTTTCCTTGAGCTCTTCTTTGCTTAGGCCAGCGAACGATTGGTTGGGCCTGTCTATCTTAGGCTCCTGCTTCCTTAGGGGCTTGGTATCGGGTTTGTGTTCTGGTTTGGCGGTGGTATCGGGCTTGGTATCGGGTTTGTGTTCGGGCTTGGCGGTGGTATCGGGTTTTTGCTCGGGCTTGGCGGTGGTATCGGGTTTTGCTGGTTCATTGCTAAGATATGGAGCAATCTTGGTCATTACCTTGTCTAAATCTTCTTGCACGGGAAGCATTCTTTCAAAGCTTTGTTTTGGCTTTGCTGGCTCTTCTATCTTGCTCTCTTCCACCGACTGACAGAGGGAAAGGTATCCCGTCTTGCTTATTCCATCCTCAGTCCGTTCCTGGGGCTTTGGGTTGGTTTTCAGGTTGGCTTTGCTGGTTTTCGGGGCCCGGGGAAGGGGAAGCGTTTGCGAATGAGAAGTATCCAGTTCGGTTGTTGGCTCATTGGCAGAACTGTCCTGGGTCTTTTGCGCAAACAGAAGGCTTTCTTCCCCGTCTTTTTGGGCAGGTTTGTCCCTTCTACTCAGCTCTTTCTCAAAGAGGTTAAAAGGATGCGCCTCCTTGGTTTTCTTTACAGGAATAGGTATGGGCGCGGCAGTGGGTGTTGTTTTTTGAGGGGGTGCTGAGATGGGAACTACCTCCACTAGTACAGATGGTGTGATAACAGACGGTTGCACAGGTGCTGTCTTCTCTAACTGCGCGGATGTGGGGGCGGGGCTGTTTTTGGCATTGGGTTCGTCTTCGAACTTTTTAGACACCTGGTCTTTCTTTTCCTCCACAGGCTTAGGTGGTGCAGATGCTTTGGTCTCCTCGTCTTCCACAGGCTTAGGTGGTGCAGATGCTTTGGTCTCCTCGTCTTCCACAGGCCTAGGCAGTCCAGATGCTTTGTTCTCTTCATCTTCCAGTTTTAGTTGTTCTGCAGCGGGCATAGCTGCTTTTCTCTTTTTCATTGGTTCTTTGGTACTGGGTGCGGTAGTGGATGCGGTAGTAGGTGTGATAGTGGGTGCGGTAGTGGATGCGGTAGTGGGGGGTACTTTTTCCTTCTTTTTGCCTTTAGGTTTCTTAGAAGAGGTGTGCGGGTTAGGAGTGGCGGGTGTAGTGGTGGGTTGGAGTGGTGTGGTTTCTTGGTCCTTTGGCTGTGGAGGTACTTGGGCTGTGCTTGGTTTTGTTCTTGGTAGCCTGGCTCTGGGTAGCTTGGGTTGGCCTTGGGGTGCGTTTTGGGTGGGAGGCTGTGGTAGAGCCTGGGCAGGTTTTTGAGGGGCACTTACTTCTGTCTTTTCTGAAAGATCAAAAGACACGTGCTCCTTTTCTGTCTTGGCTTTGGGCTGTGGCTTAGGGATACTCTGGGTAATGGTTTCTTTTGTTTTATGTTTTTTAATACTTGCTGCACTTCTACTTTCAGTAAGTTCTTTCAACAAGGCGTCTGTTTCTTTGTGAATGTAACTTCTCCACTCTTCCACACAAGTACTAACTAAAGGGCACTGCATCTCTACTATGTCTTTCATCTTTTATTTAAAAATTAATTAATTATTCAAGGCTTTCCAGTTATCTAATATTTAGGTCTCGCTTTAACTAACAAACCAACCAAATAACAAAGCCCAATCAAATAAGCTTCCTCTGCTATAAATATAAAACAGAGCAATCAAATAAGCTTCCTGTGCTATAAAAAGGAGAGGCTTTTTGAAAGACACTACCCGGTTGCATCCCAGCGTAGCGGGGCCTGTGACTGGACCTGGGCCCGTGGATTATATTTTATTTTATTTTATCTAGAGACAGATGAAAATAGGAAGGGGTAGTATTGAGGCAAGACACCGCATTGAAAGAAAGATAGCAGGGTTTGTGGTGGTTGTATGTGTAAGCACATTCTTTGCTATTTTCTTTGTACCGCTGATAAGCTCGATTCTCTTTTTGACCAGCATAAAAAATAACATAGATAAGATTAAGATAACCCACCTGCATTTTAAAGAAAACAGTGAGATCAGTGTAGGCATCAAGTGCGATGGAATCAAGGCCCCCTTCAACATGGGAGCAAAAGGAATTAAAGTTGGTTTTGGGGCAAGCAGGAATGAAGAGCCCTTTGCATACATCTCCTCAGAGTGCATTGAGCTCAAGAGGGGAGAGGAGCTCAACATTAACGTGCTCCTTAAGTACCACCTCCCAGTTCGAAAGAAAATAACCCCGGAGTCTTTCCTTATGCAAACAGAAAACAATCTTCTGTTCACGTTTAAAGGGGCCGTCTATTTCAAAGCGGGGAAGTTCCTTCCATCAATGGGCATCTCCCTCATGATCCCGTATACCCTGGCTGTGTTTATTGGCAACATGCACCCCTCGAATGAAAAACTGATTGACAGGTTCAAAGTTCTCAGATCCAGGGCGGTGGGCCAAGAGGCGTCGCCCACTAAGCGACCGCTTCCCATGACAATCGAGAGCTACGCCATGTCACAGACAGAGACTGCTCTCGATATTTCCGGTAGGTTTAACTACACCAGACTGCCCTCCTACGTCACCTGCACCGTTCCGTCCATTGCCATGAAGATTTGCGTCAGCAACGGGGAGGCGTGCCAGGTCATTGTCGGTGAGCACCAGATCCAGGAAGGCGTTGCACTCGCAGCCGTTCCATTCGCTCTGAGTGGAACAAGAGCCTCGGTGCTTTACGCCAAACAAAAAGTCGCTGACTTTTTCCAGAAAGAGCTAATTGAGATAGCCTTTACGAACATAGAGGTTGGAACGCCCACGGCCAGCGGCTCAGGGGGCCTAGCCAGCCGCGGCGATGGAGGCACCGAGCCCATCCTGGGCCTGGACCTGGTAAGCGAGTTTATTACCCAGGCAGCGGGGATACTCAAGCTCAAGTACCTCTCAAGCCCGGGGCCCCCGATGCCGATTTTGGACGCGCCCTTGCTGAACATAGAAATACTTAAAACCCTGGACACGGGTATCTATGCACGGTTCGTTTTTAACGAGGAGCTGCTCCCGTTTGCAGATATGGCCAAGGCAATCAATGCGACTACCTCTCTTCCGAGCTTTGACATGGTGTTGCACATAAATGAAGAGTGCGTGGCAACGCTTCACGGGAAGCACGTTCTACTGCCCCGAACTAGCCCGAACGCTAAGTGCTTTGCCTTTGAGGGTCTTGGGGTTTTTGCGGAGAGTCTTAGCTCTCTTCGGGACGTGATTGGCAAGGAGCAGGTTGGCTACAACGATAAAAACTCCCTGCTAAAAAAGGTGGAGCTTGTAGTCCACGACTCGCCCATGCTTGGGCAGAAGCTCCTGAGCGGGTTTGGCGTGCGGTGGAGAGAGGCAGAGGGCGTGTCCGTTGGGTTTGAGTGGCTGCTCCCACAGCCAAGCACAGCTCCTCCCCAGGAGATCATTGGGCACTACACCCTAGAGGTCGACCTTACCGATAAGCCCCCGTTCGGGGTGTTTAGCTACTTGGGAGCGTACCTGGGCCAGGTAAAGGTGCTTTTCCAGAAGAACGCCAGGCCAATGAACTACATCAGGGTGCAGTGGCCAGACCTGTCACTAACACTCCACTCAGACAACCAGCTTCTTTCAGGACGCCTGGCTCCCTCGGAGTTTGCGGCTTTTGTCTCACCAGACAGCAACATCTGGTCGCTTCAAAGCGGGAAGGGGGTGGCCGGGCACCTTTTCATTGAGACGCTGAGAACAAGCACCCGGAGCAGGGGGGCGTACATAACCAGCCTGCAAACCCTGCACTCGCCAGCGTACAAGCTTGTTACGCCCATTAAGCTCGGGTTTAGCAAAGGCCTGGCCAAAGAAGCCCGGGCTACCAACCGCCGCGCCGCCGCGCCGCCTAGTCCGAACACCCCCAAAGCCCTGGCCAGCGCGGTTCTTTACACGGCCCTCGCCTTTGGCGAGCTAAAGATGGCGCCAGACGCATGCTTGGTCTCGGGCTCGCTGACGGAGAGGCAGGGCATGCACTCCATCATCCCCAGCACCGCAAACACCGCAAACTCCGAAAACTCCGAAAAAACTGACCTTAGCCGGACCCATAGCTTCACCTACCTGCTTAAGACAGCACCTGAAGCGTGTCCCAGCAACAGCTCGTCGTTCACCCTGGTGGTCAAGGCTGAAAGCCTCGGGGGCGTGGCCGTCAGTGAAGGGAGCTCGCTCGGGTACGTGTACACCACCCCCATTATAGTCTCCCTACACGCTGCTGACTTCAGGCTTCTCCAGATATTCGCTACCTCGGACGGCGTGCACCCCATAGGTATTACCCCAAAGTTCCACTCACAGCTGGTGCACTACATAGAACAGCTCGCCTGTGCCCCACTAAACGACAACCTCTACCCCCTCTCACTCGGGCTATCTAGTCTGTTTAAGGTGATTAGAACGGAGATAGCCGTTATGAGAAGCGGGAGCGAGTGGGTCAGGTCGGGACAGCCAACGCTCACCTTTGAGCACCGGATCGGGGCTCGGCTGCCCGACTCCGCCACCCTGCCCAGGCTAGAGGTTCAGGGAAAAATAGAGGAGCAGAACAGCGCCGTGCTAAGCGGGTGCGTCAAAGTAAGGTACGGGTGCACCGAAAACCTTGTCTTTCCCTACCTAAGGTTCAACGAGCGAATGTTTAGGCTGCCAAGCTTTTTTTTTCAGGTAAACACGGACGATCATAACGGAAGCCTTGAAATGTCAAAAGTCGTTGTGGAGGAGCTGGGAGCAGTTACTGGAAAAGACTTTGGGGCGGGGCTCACGCTCTCGTTCACCATCCACCAGGCTGCGTTGGTTGGGCTTAGGGAAAAGCCAGATAACAACTCGCAGCTGGAGATAGGCATGGTCACGGCCAGCGCCAGCAAGACGCTAATGATCTTTCCCAGCGCCTTTGCGCGCAAGCCAAAGCCACCAACCCCCGCCTTCCCAACAGTAACACCTGCGCCCCCAAAGCCGAGGCTAAACCTTACCATCAGCCTAAAAGAGATAGAGGGAAGAGTCGTTGGACCAAACACCCCAGAAAAGACCAGGGGGCATGTCCTAACACAGGGCGGCGTGTTTTCCAAGTACACCTCCCAGAGCACCCAGAACCTCTACAAGCAAAGCCTTTGCCGAAACACCCAGCCATTTAGCACCATGTCCGTTCCCGAGCTAACCAGAGCCTTTGCCAGCAAAAAGAGCGCACCTGAAAAAAAGCCTGGCCCAATCACCATCACTATCCCAAACCTCATCCCGAGCCTTATCCCAAACCTCATCTCCAGAGGCAAAACAAGCACCAAGATCCAAACAGCCTCCAGCGCCGCGGATTTGCACTTCTCAGAGCTTCTGTTCACCGCGGTGGTCCAGGGAGGCGCTTTGGAGGAGCTGGGAGAGGCCGTGGTTAGAAAGATTGAGAAACTTCTGGGAGTGCCTAGGCTTTTAGTTGTGGCAGACGTTAGCATTGAAGGCATTAGTGTTTTAACGGCTACCAACGACAAAAACAACGTTGCCCCTATTTTTATCTCCCTTCCAGCCGTTAGGTACACCATCCTCGCCCCAAGTGCCACCGTGCCACTGCTCCATAAGGCAGTTGTCCGGGCCAGTGTCATTGCCCCGCAGCACATTTGTGTACCGAACACAGCGCCATACTCAAAGCTGGAGCTTTCACCTCTGGCCCAGCTTGTTCTCCTCTTCACGCCGTACGGGGACTCGGTCGCCCCCAGAACAAACCTGTCCACAGGCATCCCGAAAATCACCAAAGCTGCAGCGTCCTACCTCTCCGGAGTAACCAGCACCATTACGGAGTATTTAGGGTCTTTTGTGGTTACAACGCCCCTAGGCACCATTCCAGTGTCGCCGCTGAGCACGATTGCAACAACGCCAAAAAAGAACGTCCTAGCGATAGGAAGCTTTGAAACGGGCGTTATCAAAGAAATATCGGTAGAAAAGCCGGTGTTCATTGTGGTGGAGCACCGAGAAAAGACTCTTCTGGTCATCCCCCTCAGCATATCGGTCGGTAGGGAAGATAAGAGCGTTCTGGTTGTTTCGGGGTGGGCCTCAGGCGCTTTTGTAGACAACGGCATCCACATTGCCAAAGTAGTTAGCGGGGAAATGACGGCCTTTCTGGTGGTGGACAACAAGCGAGTCTTTGCCCTAACCCTGAACAAAGGAGCTGTCCGGGCGTTTCTCGGCTTTACCAACACAAACTACTACCTAGGAGTGCTAGGGAGCTTCTTTATCGACTGGATACCAGGATCGCACCTCTACATCAAAAGGTGCATAAAAACCCTACTAACCACAGAGGTCCCCAAAAGCTTCCTGAACGACCCCGGGGTGGTTGCAAGGGAGGACCAGGCCGCTAAGAACATCTACACCCTAGAAGAGCATCTAGATCAGGACCACCGCCGCCCCTAACCCGAACTAACCACCCCACCCCACACACCTCTATATCTACGTATAAAGAGTCTAATTATCATTTATTCATCCCCTGGTCCTAACACTATTAGCCCTTAATCCTGCCATAGTTGAACAGTCCTAAAGACACCACAATCATTCCTAAAGAGGCAATTCCTAGACCGGTTATTTTTTCTTCAAACTGGATAGCTACTGGTATAGATAAGATACCGGTGCACAAAGCGCTGACAAGTGATCTGTAGAGGGTGGAGTAGATAGTTACTAGGTTTACAATAACCACACCCTCTGCACATCTCAGAACAGACATTGTTAGAACGACGGGAGCATTCCTTATCTCGGTTTTCGAGGAAATACTGGCCAAAGCCCCAAGCCCTGAAATAAGAGCTACAGAAAGAGAGTAGTTGAGAGAGCCCTCCCACATACCGGTGCCACTGGTTTTAACTATTTTTTCAAAGTAAACGCTCGAAATAGCACTGGACAGACAAGAGGTCGCAGCCACTATGGCCCAGGCCAGAGTAGCGCTTAGCGCTTTAACCCCAAAGACAGAGATTTCTTCGTCGCATAAAGGAAGCATCAGCGCAACAAAAAGAACTACCTGAGAAAAAACCTGCATTCTTGAATATTTCCGGTTAAGAATCAGGTGTGAGAGAAGAAAGACGAAAAACGTTCTGCTCTGCCAGATAATCTGCAAGAGAATAGCTGGCAAGACCTGGGTGGCTTTAAGCGCCGTAAAGGACTGGAACGAAGAAAAAGCGCCAATCAGCAGATACTTCTTGTTATAAACAAACGGCTTCTTCTCTTTCCACCGCATCATGAGATAGCAAACAACAGCTTTCAAGCTTTCGCCCAAGAAGGTAACTGCAAATTTATCGGTGGTTGTTAGTGCTCCCGCCGTTTTGGTCACAAAAAGCAGCAAATAGAGGATTACAACGTTTGCTAGCGAGAGTCCAAGTAGCCGCCAATGTTTTATTTTGGCCATTAAAAAAAAAGAACTGAAACAAAAAAAGTGCGCATGCCGGGAATCGAACCCGGGTCCCTCGCATGGCAAGCGAGGATTATACCATTAAACCACATGCGCTCGACATTTCGGGTCCTCTTCACAAGACAACCCGAAGACAGGCCCTAACCCGAACAATCCCGAAGCCAACCCCAAAGTCTTCAAATTTGGAAATGTTTTTTCTGTAATGCAAATACAAAACATTATCCACACGTATGCAAACAAGGCCATAACCCGACCAAGAGAGCGGTGGCTGGGATTTGCGGCGTTGGTAGGTTTGTTTGCGCTCAGAGTGTACATGACTGGTGGATACCGCCTGGTTTCTTATTGCTTTTTCCTCTACCTTCTTCACGGCTTCATTGGCTTTTGCACGCCAATTGACAGCGAGGTACCAGACCCCTTTGAAATAGACGAAGACCCGCACACACCAGTAGATGCAAGCATTAGAAGAAGCGGAGACGAAACAAAGCCGTTTATCAGAAGGCTTCCAGAGGTAGACTACTGGTACCTTTCAATGCAATCGGTACTAACGGCCCTAACTACCACTTTTATTCCTCTTTTTAACATTCCCGTCTACACCCCGATTCTGGTAGTCTACTTCCTCGGCCTAGTTTACCTGACAGGCATCAAAATCAAGAAGCACATGGAAAGGTACAAGTACAACCCCTTCTACAACGCAAAGAAGATCTATAGAACGATGGTGGAGAAGTAAGGCCCCAGCCAGCCTAAGGGCCAGGGCCCTGAGACACTGTTTCTTGACCGTTGCAGATATCGCAAATTTTAAAAAAATCATCTGATAGTGAAGATTTCCCAATTAGGAAACCACCAAGACCCTTAACGCTTAGGAGCTCTTCTGTGTTGGCAGAAGTAACTGAGCCTCCATACAGCACTGGAGCGTCCCACGGCAGCGTGCTTTTTATTCCCAGCTGCACCGCCTCTATTTCAGCCACCGTTGGCGTTGCTCCCGACCCAATGGCCCAGAGAGGCTCGTAGGCAACGGTTAGCTTGCCCCGAAGCTCCCAGACGCCCTCTTTGTGCAGGGTGCTTATAAGCGCGTTCATTGTATGTTTTATAACTTCCATGGTTCTTTCCTCTTCCCGGTCTACCTCACTTTCTCCAACACAATAAATCACTGCTAGACCGTTTTTAAGGGCGGTGACAGTTGCCTGTAGAAAGGTTTTTGTTTCCTCGCCAAAATGCTTCACCCTCTCAGAGTGCCCAATGATGACGTGGTGAACCCCCACGTCCTTAAGCAGAGACGTTCCCACCGCCCCCGTAAAAGACCCCTCCTCTGAGAGGCCGCAAAGACTCTGGGCACAAACGCTGTACCTCTTATCCAGGGTCTCAGAGGCCTTCTTTAAATGGGTGAACGGTGGAGCTATAACTACCTCTACCCGCGTGTACCTCTTCTGGTTAAGCTTTTCAACCATCTCATTCAGAAGCCCCGTGCTTCCATTCATCTTCCAGTTCCCAACACAGACTTTCATAAGCGTAAACAGTGTGTGGTGAATTATGGCTAAGTGTCTGTTTGTTGCACTCACACCGTACCACTGTACCACCGTACCACTACCCACTCATACCGTACCACTACCCACACACCCATACCAATGCACCAACCTTTATTTAGTACTGAGACTCTATTGAATCGTTGTATAGGAGCTTGTTAGCTGATCCGTCTTTTCTTACTGTTCCACAGACTGAGAGTATTCTGTTTTGTCCGGTGTATCTGCCATTTTCATCGAGAAGTCCAACGGTGAATACCACACTGGACTTGTCCTGCGAGGAGATGGGTCTCTTGGTGAATGCACACTTTCTTATTGCTCTTTCCATGGTAACTACGTGGGTGTAAAATATTAAAAAAATAAAGACTGCTGAAACGTTTGGGTTAGTCTGGTGGGGTGACCTGGGGCACTAAGCGGGAAGAGTATTTGGAAGGTTTTCTTCGAAGGTTTGGGCGGGCACTGGCCAAAGGAATTTAAACTTTTTGTCTCTTGAAAATAAATGAAGCAAAACGATTTGGAGGAGAGCCAAGACAAGGCTGGAGCAGAGAAACAAGGCCAAAGAAAGAGGGGGCACCCAAAAACAGGCAGCGAGCAGGAGAACATGCACGTGGAAGAAGGTCCTCTAAAAGCAGCAAACGAGCTAAAAGAAGCCATTTCCAGTCTCTTCCGCAGCCAAAGCAGCGATGCTTTAAAGGCTTTGGGGGGAGTGGCGGGGGTGGAGCAAAGGCTTGGGGAGGTGGAGAACAAAAAAGAGTTTGGAGAAAACGTTATCAAAGCGCCCAAAGCCCAGAGACTGTTAAAGCTGATCAAAATTCAAATGGAGGATAAAACGCTCAGGTACTTGGGCTTTGTCTCAGTTATTAGCAACGCTGTTGGAGCCTACGAGTTTCTGACCAAGGGCAAGCACTCTTACATCGAAGGAGTCTCGATCATTGTGGTGATAGGAGTTATTGTGACCATTGGTGTTGTCAGTGAGCGAAAAAAAGAAGCGTCCGTTACCAAGCTCAAAGATAAGGCAACAAAAACGCGGGTGAAAGTTGTTAAAGATAAGAAAAAAGAGCTGGTGGACGGAGATACCTTGCTGGTAGGCGACTGTGTCTGGCTGGAGCCCGGGGACGTGGTTCCTGGGGACATTCTGGCCAAGGAGTGGAACGCCCTCTCGTGTGACGAATCGATGGTCAGCGGGGAGAGCGAGTGGGTTGGCAAGGGAGAAGAGGACCCGTTTCTGGTGTCAGGGACGTACGTTGTGTCAGGGACGTGTCTTGGGCTGGTAGTGGCTGTGGGGAGCAGCTGCGTGCGGGGAAGGCTTGATGAGATAGTCTATGCCGAGCGGAAAGAAAAAACGGTTCTTCAGAAAAAGCTGGAGGTCCTGGTTGACCGCCTGGCCGTCTTTGGTGCCTCTCTTAGTGGAGCGATTTTTCTTTGCAACGCTTTGAGAATAACCGTTGGCGCCAGCGATAAAACTTTTCTTTCGGCCCTGATTGAGGCCATCTCTCTCACCACGGTAGCTATCCCTGAAGGGCTGCCAATGGCGGTGACCATGTCCCTTGTCTACGCCTCCCTCCAGATGTACAAGTCCAATGCCCTGGTTAGAAGCATTTCAAAGTGCGAAACCATGAACAGTACGACGGTTGTCTGTCTTGATAAAACAGGCACACTAACGAAAAACACCATGGTGGTAAAGAAAGTTTTTGCTAACGGTCAGGTACATCCAATAGCAAATTTTTTAAAAATAAGTGTTGTTGATGAAATAACCGTTGGCGTTCTAGTTAACTCAACAGCCTTCGTTGGAAAGGACGGCGTCCATGGGCCAAAGACGGAGGTGGCTCTTGTTGAAGCTTTGGTGCGGGAGGGGGCGTACCAGAGCCTCCACCTCGACGGGTGCCTGGTCCAGCCATTCAGCTCTACCAGGAAGTACATGTCCACCTACGTCCCCGTGCAGGCCTCAAATGAGAGCAGCCTGTACATGCACGGACACGGGAACAGGACGTATTTCAAAGGGGCCCCAGAAGTGCTTCTGCCCAACTGCCAGACGATGCTTGGTGACTGTGGGCCCGTTCCAATTTCCAGCACCGTTTTTGATGCCTGCCAGGCCCTGAACAACAGCTATCGGTGCATTTGCATGTGCTACCGGGAGGGCAGGGGGCTAGAGGTGGCGAGCGAGTGCGACCTGGTGTTTGTCGCAATGCTCGGACTAGAGGACGACCTGCGCTCGGACGTGGAAGAGTGCGCCGCGGCCTTTGAAAGCGCCCAGATTGGCTTAAAGATAGTCACTGGAGATAGCAAAAACACCACCGTTATGGTGGCCAATGCGGTGGGCATCCTTAAAGACGACGACCTGCTACTGAGCGGTGAAGAGTTCAGGGCGCTAAGCGATGAAGACGCCACAAGAAACCTTGATAACCTTAAAATACTCTACCGGTCAATTCCCGAAGACAAGCTTCGCCTAGTCACTCTCTTGAAGAAAAAAGGAGAGATAGTGGGCGTAACTGGCGATGGCGCTAACGATGCACCCGCTCTTAAGCACTCAGACATTGGCTTTGCCCTGGGATGCGGCACCGAGGCAGCTAAGAACGCCTCAGACATTGTGCTTTTGCGGGGAGAGTTCACAGCCCTGATTAAGTCAATTGGATGGGGACGGTGTGTGAACGACAACATCAGAAAGTTCACCCAATTTCAGCTAACGCTGACCCTTTCTACAATCACCCTCTCCATTCTGGACGCGGTTTTTCAGTACGACCCAACTTCGCTATCTACTTTTAAGATCCTCTGGATGAACTTCATTGGAGATACCATTGCTTCAATTGGGTTTAGCTCAAACTCGCCAACCCCACAAACCTTTTCGCGGGCCCCGGAGAGCCTGGAGGCGCCCATTGTAACAACGAGGATGGTTCGGTACATTGCGGCTAACTACGCGCTCCAGATGCTTGGCGTCTTTTTTTTGCACAGGCACCAGCTGGGAAAACCGTTTATTTTCAACGCTTTTGTGTTTATGCAAATCTTTGGGCTAGTTACAGCAAACACGCTTAATTTCAGGGTTGCAGAGATTTTCACTTCAACAACAACCAACCCCATTTTGGCAGTTTTGATTGTGGCCACGGCCACTGTCCAGAGTGGCAGCACGCTGTTCCTCAGCAGACGGACCCAGACCCTCCCAGCTTCTCTCTACGACGGGCTCTGCTCGATTATCTGTGCAGGAACCGTTTTGGGCCTTGGCTTGGCCATTTGCCTCCTGAAAAAAGAGAAAAAGGCCGGAATTCACAACGAACGACCTAGACCAGGCACCTTCAGCACCCAGGAGCACTCCCTGGTTTCGGTTTAGGACCGGGCCGGGTGCTCGGGCGGTGCAGGGACTGGGAAGGGCTGTGGGGCGGTAAAAAGCCCCGGAAAATAATTTTCTCTTTCTCCACGAAAATGAAGACTTCAGAAGTTTCTTGCCCCAAGTGTAAGAGCAACTCATACATTAACCCGGGAATCAAGATATTTGTAAGCCCGTGCTACCACAGTCTTTGTGAGATGTGTGTGTCAAGATTGTTCTCCAATGGACCTAATGAGTGCCCTGAATGCGGGATAACTCTCAGACGCTCTAACTACACCAGTCAAACATTTGAGGACGTTAGCGTTGAAAGAGACTGCCGAATTAGAAAAACGGTTATTTCTTATCTAGGAAAATCATTAGAGGACTACTCTGACGAAGAGGAGTACAATGAGTACCTGGAACAGATAGAGGACGTTGTTCAGGAGCTGACCCTGATGAAAGGCACCCGAGAAATGACTGTTAAGCTTCAGGAGCTAAAAGAAGGCGCTAAGCCTGCCGAAACAAAAAGAAGAAAGGTTGATCCAGCACCGGGGGAGACAAGCTTAAAAGAGATCGACCTTTTCTTTGCCGTAGAGTCCATCAACCCAGACACTGTGCCTGATGCCGTTTTTTACCGAATAGATAAGAAGCAGAGTGTTGCCGAGCTAGTCAAGGTCATGATTATGAAGGCGTCAGCCTCTCTTATTTCTTCAGAGATTTAGCTGCACACCACCCTGCTATCTAATAAATATTGTGAATTTTTTATCTTTATGAATCTATTCCAGTACCTGAACCTTATTAGAGTATCCATGCACCTGTCCACGTACCTGTCTGTGGTCCTAGCTGGAGGTGATCGTGGTAGTTTCAGACGCTCTCTTCCCGCATACATCCCCAATGCACAGTCTCGGCCGCCGCTGTCTCCAAAGCCTGCTTGGAGCCTTGAGACGCGGCACGACCCGGGGGACTCCTCAGGCTCAGAGTTTGATAGCGACCATGGAGATGCCACGTCCTACCGAGCCAATGGCCTGCGCCGGAGTAAAGATGGCTGGTTTTCCTCAATGCGGAAAAAAGCGTCAGGTGCTTTTGCCGCAGCCCATAGAAGTGCTAAGTCGTACGCCTCTGGGCAAAAGGCAAAGAAGCAGACAAGGAAAACGGACTCTTTGGATGCAATGTCCTTTGAAGGATCCTCCAGCCAATCCAGGCTGTACCAAATGGCAGAGCCTGGCAGCTCCAAGCCTAAAATACTCCCAAAGCCAATGCACCTGGTGGGAAAGAAGCCTTCCAAAACCAAAACCAAAACAGAAACCAAATCTTCAGGTTCTGAAAAAAGCAAGTCTTTGACTAAATACATTGGTGGTCCAGTCGTTGCTGGCGGCTTGCTTGCCACGTTCCTAACTCCTCCACTGTTCCTTGCATTTGCTGCAATTAAAACGACTTACAACGCTGTTCAGAAGCTTCGCAGGAAGAGCATCAAAAAGAAAGAGGAAAAAGCAAGGCACGAACAACACTTGCTCTCCGGCACTCCCCCGTGTGAACGACGCCCAAGCATGCCCCAATCTCTGCGTTAGCCTCTTTCCCCAAAAATGACTCTGTTTTGATTTTGAGGAGCTGGTGAGGGAGCCCTGAACTCTAATTGATTAGGCTAAAAACTGAACACCAACCTCAATTTATTAATAAAGGGCCGGTTTGTGGCGATGCGGCAGTGGTCTGTGGCATGGTGGAGCCCGGTAGCGAACTATTCTGAAGACTTCCTAACCACTACACTCTTGTTAAAGATTATGTACGTTTTGGCAGCAAAGCTAGAACATGGTGGGAGTCTTCGGGGTATCAACGGGTCCCTATAACACCAAAAACATGACAAATGGTTGTTCTTGCATCTAAAAAACAGATAAGGATAGATGATTACGGTTCTTATGTCTTGGATGATCCTAATTGTATCGCCACACTTAGAACATACTTGGTCTAGATTGAGTGGTGGTTCGGGTTGGAACGTTGTTGGTGTGAACTTGTCTGATATGTAAAAGAACCTCTTTCTACTCAGCCTTCCAGTTACCCAGTCTCTGAAGGATCGAATTGTGTTATTTCCTCGGTTGTGTTCGGGTCTTGCCAAATAGAACTTGCGCACACAATGGAAGTGCTTGTATTTCAGAACAAGGTAGTAAAAGAATCTGAGGTTTAGAGTGGCAAGTGGTTCTGTGTCTTCGTCGGAAAGGCCAAACGGGGGCTTGTCATCTTCGTGGTTGACAAGTATGATTTCCTCTGTCTCTTTAAAGCACCCGCCTAGCCACGGAATGAAGTCTCTGGCCTTTTTGTTTAGCTCGGGGCTGTTGCTCGGGTTATTTACTTCTATGCGAAGGACTTTCACTGAAGCTTTGTGCTCGGTTCTTGCATCCAAGAGTCCTTCAAGACCTGGTGAGAGGCAAAAGTCCAGAAATAGGAAGTTTGTGTCAAAAGCTGCTTTCGGGGTGGGTAAAAAACACTCCCAGACCTCTATAGGCACCACTATTTTTTCCCAGTGTTTCGGGTGTTGCAGTCAGTTTTTTGTTTGTGTCCCATAGTTCAAACACATCCTGTACTTTTTTTTTTGAGAGTAAGGCACAGTCTATGTTGGCAAGATTTTCAGCATTGTGAACAATTAGCATGGGAATGTTTTGTGGACTAAAAGAGTCCAGGCATTGAAGTGTGGTTAGCTTGGGGTTTTTGTTTATGTAGATGTCAAACTCACACTCACTTACATCAAAACAAGACAAAAACCAGGCAATTGATGCATCTGTCATGTTTGTTAGAGATAGAAACCTGAGTTTTTCCAGTTTGACAGCTCGGGATGGTTTTGTGTTCGGGTCAAAGCTAAAGTCAGGGTCATGTTCGGGGTCTGAGTCAGGGTCCGAGCCTGGGTCCGAGTCTGTAGGAAGATCAAGGCCATCAATGAAAAGCTTTGTTAGCCGAAGAGGACTGAGGCCGCGAAGCACTTTTTCCACCACATTCTTTTTTAGTGGTTCGGGTTTTGTGTAGTTAATTGTTGGGTTGCTAAGTGTTAGGTTAACAAAGTCGATGTTTGGGCCAATTACATTGGGAACTGAGCTAAGGGTGTATTTGTTGAGATGGATCCAAAGGTTTTCCTCGTTCTCCATACTTTTGACAATGTATGTGTCGCCACCAGCGGTAGTATGTTTCAGCGTGCATCCCGAACGCGCAAAAAAGTTAATGGTTGGGAATGGGTTGGTGCTGTGTGCCACTTGGTTACTTCTGTTGCTCCCAATAGAGTTAACACCCATAACTGAGGCGGATGCAAGTGCAAGCACTGTAAGTGACCGAGCTAGGATGTGTGTGCGTGGTGTTTGCATAAAATGGTGCATAACACACATAAGTATTTATAGATAAGACATTCGTAGGTTTGATATAAAGTGGGGATCTTGATTGTTCGGGTTGGTGGTGGTAAAATAAAGCTATTCAAAATATCCACTCTAAAAAATACAATACACACAAAGACAACGAAATAGAGTGCTTTGTGTTCGGGTTAGGTCGGATTGGGTCGGATTAGGTCGTGTAAGAAAAGATTGATTAGCTGTTAATTGGTGTGTAGCACATCATTTATTTGATTAGCAGCCATAAAACCACGAAACGTGATATTCTGTTGTTGTTTTTTTCAATCGTGAGGGTAGACGATAAAGAAACAGCTACACCAGTATTGCAAATGGGGCAACTGTGTGTGTCATCCGTTCCCCACTTTTCTAGGGGCAGCAGTCTTATGCACGTAATGCATGCCATGTGTCCGCTATTACAGAAAATGCCTAGATACTTAGGTTTGCTTTTTTCGTCTAGTCCGTTAAAGTCATCGACTGTTTTGTTACACTTAAAACAGCTCGGGTTTTTAGTGGCGTATGTGGCGGGAAGGAACGGTGTTCGGGTGGGTCCATATATGAACAGAATCTGGGAGGCGGAGACCGTTTTCATTTCGTCGTTTAGTTTACCGCTTGCCCAGTCGCTGTATGCATTGGGCGCAATCCACAAGATGCTTCTGGTTGGGTTGAACACATAGAGGCAGCCAAAGGCTTGGGTGGATAAGAGACATTTCAGTTTTGGAAGGCGCGGTTCTACGCATATAGACCTAGTTTCGAACCCACGTATCTCACGGATGACAAAGTCAAGCTCAACTTCTTCAACGTCCACAAAACAACTATCTATCATTGTTAAGATCTCTTTAAGACTCTTGTTCGAGGTTGGTTTGGAGGTGTTTTTAGGAGGAATGGTTAGGGTTAGTCTCTTCACAGACTGTTTTGCCCGGTACTTTATGTTCCAAAGCGCATCAAAGTTTTTCACACAGTCACAGTCAATGGTTAGGTCATCGACAACAAAAGATTCGTTTGTCCTTTTTGCAACACATTCCCAGATCTCTAGTGGTAACACTAATGTTTTCCAATGCTTCGAGGTGATGGCTTGCAGCATTTCTGGCGATAAATACAATTTCCTGTTTGTTCTCTGCAGTTGAAACACATCCCGGACTTTGTTGCTGGACAACAGGGCACAGTCTATGCTGGCAAGATTTGCAGTATTGTCCACAGATAGCACAGAGATGCCGCCTTTTGGGTTAAACGAGTCCAAGCAACGAAGCGTGGTTAGTTCGGGCGCATTGCGTATGTAAATGCCAAGCACATTCAGACTCATGTCCGCATTAAAGCAAGATAGAACCTCAGTGATTGATGCGTCTGACATGTGTTGTATAGTTATCTTTTTGGTGTGGATAGAGGGCAAAGAAGCTTTTGTGGCATATTTCCGAGTATCTAGATCTAGTAACTTACCAGTTTTTTTCCCCCAGAGTGTACCACGCTCAAGGCCGGGAATGGATAGATTGTCAAGATACAATGCAGACATGTGTAACCCATCAAGAGCCCGAAAAAACTTTGCCACTAGTTCTTTGCTTAGTGGTTTTTGCATGGTCGTCGAGGTTTCCTTATACTGAAGGGTTACGCTGTCAAACACCAAGCCCTGGACCATGTGTTCAGGCATCGTTTCAAGCGTGTATCTATCAAGGCGTATCTCGAGTTGGGAGATTTTTGTGTTCTTGGCAAGGCGAACCTCACCAGCTCGCTTTTCTGTTGGCAGTTCATACCCAGAAACCCGGAAAAAAGCAAGGGTTTGTTTGGTGTATGGAGAACCAAGGTATATAACGGCGGGGTCTACCCAGGGGCTGCAGAAAGGGCTGGCGGACAAAGACTCAAGGAGTATAAGGATAATGGTCAAGGTGCGTGTGCACGCGGTTAGCTCGGACAATAGGTGCATAAAATTTTGTATGTTTTAAATAAATGTTTTTATAGTAAGGTGCATAAAATTTTATATGCTTTAAGTAAATGTTTTTATAGTAAGGTGCATATGTATGGGTTATTAAGCCGTACCTTACACAACTATTTATAGACAAGACATATAGACAAGACATATAGACAAGACATTCGGATGTTTGCACACTGTGCAGGTTGAT